>NC_084793.1:23532577-23807577 GCF_963169125.1 Humulus lupulus | reverse complement strand
GAAAACACAGGAAAAAGCAAACAAGGTTAGAACAACAAAGAAAAATAAATTGCAAGTAATTGATATTACACAAATTTCTAATTTCAATTCCCGGCAACGGCGCCAAAAACTTGTTGTGATAGTATTCAATCAAATATGTGCAAGTGTACACAGTCACAAAACAAGTAATACAGTGATAAGTAAATCATCTCCACAAGGATTGCAAAATAGAAAAATAGGCAAAACAATTACTAAACAACTAGTATTAACAATTAAATGGGTTGTTTGTAAGCTAAACGAAATATTAAGAAGATGATAATACTAAAAATGAAACTGAACTAAACAAAGTAATTAGAAAGAAATACATGGATTGTAGAATGGACTTGAATTATTAATCCCCCTATGTCAATCATACTAAATATATTGCGGCACCAATATTTTAGCAAAACTCCTAGGCTAACAAAAATTCAATAAAAACTCATAAAACTTTCCCAAATCCTATGATATTAATTCTTTTACCTAATTAAACATATTCCTATGCCAAATCAGATTCAAGAATACAAATTCAAGGTTCAATTCTCACAAGTTACACAAGGCAAATAACACATCCCTGTGTTATTTACTAACATAACCTAACACAGATTATGAACTTGTGTCATCCAAGTTCTTCCCATTATATTTAATCCTTCCAGTATCAAACATAAATAAACATCTTGCCATTGCTGGTCAGACAACAATAGGCACACTTGAATGAACAAGAGAGATTTCACTAAAATAAGGTGCAAGAAATAACTACACCATGACATAGAGTTCACCAACAATTCAATCCACAAATATTAGTTCATGGCTAATTTAAAGTAGGGGTGCACACGGGTCAGATTTTCGGGTTTCGGGTTCATCGGGTTCGGGTTTTGCGGGTTTCGGGTTAAGAAAAATGGTACCGAAACCGATCCGAAATTTTCGGGTTTTTTCGGGTTCAAGTTCACTTGGGTTTGGGTTCGGGTTTCATTTCAGGTTGGCTAGGCCATTTGTGATTTTGGGCCGAAAAGCCCAAATTTGCAAAAATGCCATTTTTTTTTTCAAAAATATGGTTGTTTATTTGCTAAAAAAAAACATTGTGAGTTATAATAGTCCATACTTTTATACATTGTGCAGTTACTTTGTGTTTGCGCCCTTAATTGATTTTTGTTCTTGTTAAACATATTTCCATAGTAATTTGTATTTGTAATTCGTGGTAGAAGTTTCTTATGAACAAAACATATACAAAACAAATTATATAAATATATATATATTGATGAAAAAATGAGCTCATCACTAAATACAAAACATATATACTAACAGAAAGAAAACATATATATATACTAAGTGTAAATACAAAATCAGCTCATCAATTTTAATTACTGTAAATGTAAATACAAAATGAGCTCAAGGTCAATATGGAGCTAGAGAGTTACCGGACCGCTGGCTGGCGAGGCGAGGCGAGGCGTGCCGCTGGTGGTGGCCGTGTGATCTGGTGGTGCCACCGCCGCGTAAGTGCTGAGGGTGAGGGAGGCTCTCGTCTCGATGGGTCGGCAGTGGCACTCGGCGGCCGTGCTTGAGGTGAGGAGGCTGCTCTCTTCTCTCATGCTGTGCTGAAGCTTGAAATTTAGGAAGGCTTCTTGAACGAAATGAAAGAGAAGAAGAAAAAAAAAGGTCGGGTAGTTTACTTAGGGTTCAGTAACTTCAGTTCAGTTTTTTCAGATTTTATTTATTTATATATATATATTTTTAATTTTCGTTCGGGTTTCGGGTTACACCCGAACCCGACGGGCTTGATTCTTAAAACCGAACCCAACCCGATATATTTTGGGTTCTAGTCGGGTTAGACCCGAATTTGGCGGGTTTTTTGAAAAAACGGGTTCTCCGGGTTCGGGTCGGGCGGGTTTTCGGGTTTTGCGGGTCCCGTGTGCACCCCTAATTTAAAGAGAATTAATCCAGTTTCAATTCTGCCCATAAGTATCATAGTAGAACTTAAAATAGAAAATACAAGATGAAACTTAGAAACAAGAGAAAGAGCAAATACAATTGATGATGAATCTTCTTTCTTCGTTCTCCTCTTCTTCCTTCTTGTTTCTCTGGTTTCTTTTTCTGACTTTTTCTCTACTCTCTCTCAAAAAAATGGCAGACCTTGTTCTTTGTGGGGTTGTTTTTCCTTTGTACCTCTAGGTTTCCCAATTTAGTCATCTAAGTACAAAATTGCCCCTCCTTTGATTCACACATGGGTTTGTTTCCTTCTTTTCTCTGACATTTGCTTCCAAATTGATTCATGCCCTCTGTACTTGCCACCTCAGCCACTAATTCAACTCACCTTCTGAATTTCCAAGCATGCATAAATTTCCAAATGCAACCTGATAAAAATGCTTTAGCAAAATCTGCTTTGCTGCCACAAACCTGCTATTTCAGCATCAAAATTTAGCTTAAATAGTTTCAAAATTTTAGTTTCATTCTTTGTACAAATATCTATCCATCAAACTATTGCTTTCAATCCATTAGCTCTTAAAAACTGCAAAAAACAACTAAACTAACTAAGATCATAAAAACACAAAAGTTAGTTACAATAGCTAATAATAAACTAACATCAACATCAAATTTTCCACATTTCTAAGTTCAAAAGCACAAGAAATAACTCTTTTTTTCAAGAGTTATCAGTTGAGGTTATTAATATGGTTGTTTTCTTCAATTTGAATATAAACAAAGCCATTTTTATTTAGAGTGCTATAATAAACTCTAATATGTAATTTAGGATATTGATACAAGAATATTTTTAGCAATTGAAGTTGTGTTTATCCAAGTAATTATATTGTTTATGCTTACTTTTTTTGGCCATCAAAAGTGAGTAATTGAGTTGGTATTAACTCTATAAAGGTTGATATCATTGGACACAAAACTTGGATAATGCATGTTTAATCTTTTAGATTTTGAAATATGACAGCATATGAATATATAATCACCTTGCATGACATATAGGAATTGTGTTTGAATTGGTATTTTTGAAATTAATTGGGCATAGGAATTATGTTAATTAATTAGATAATCAAACCATAAATACTTTAGAAAAATTATTATGACTTAATTAAATTTCTAGCCAACTTAGCCCAGTTACTATAGCATTTTTCACAGCATTATACTCAAATTTACATATTAGGAGGATTCAGTAACTCTAACTTATCACCGTCATATTATTCCTTACTTGTTTACTTCTTTTACTTAATTTTTCTGTCTATTTTTTTTCTTTTACCTTTATCTTAATTTTAGTCAATTAAATCTCTTTTATTTGCTCAATTCCAAATTGTCTAATGTTAATTATTACAATATTTTGCTTTACAAATCACTGAGGAGATGATATTTGGTATTTACTATTGTATTACTTGTTATGATTGGTTAAATACCAATGATAAGTGTTGAAATACAAGCAATGTATAAACACTTAGTAGAATTCACATAATGAAGTTGTGAATTTAAGTTTCAATTGTTGATGTATAAACACTTAGTAGAATTCACATAATGAAGTTGTGAATTTAAGTTTCAATTGTTGGCACTTCTAAATTGCAAATTTGGGTCCAAAAAGATACATGAGAGTATCTAAGGGTTCCCAAAACTTTTGGTGGCATTTGGAGCATTTTTGGGACCTTTGGAAGTGTCCAAAGTCAGAGACAGTGGCGATACGTTGCCACCCAAGAGGAGAGACATCGCCTGAAGGCTAGGGTTTCCAGAAACCCTAGCAAGCAACGCGTCGCCTGCTGTATTACGTGAAATATCATAAATGCTCTAAATGACGTGTTTTTCAAGTCTAATTCCATTGGTTAGACATAATGACGGTGCCTACCCTATATTAGTGTCAAAAACGGTGATTTGGAAGACTTGATCACTCTCTCCAATCTCTCTCTATCCTCTCTCTCTCTCTCTCTCTTTAGCTCCAAGAATCTCTAGTTTTCTCCAAGCACTGTCCAAGAAAGTGCTTGACTTTGAGAGTTGAAGGCTTGTTCAATCTCAATCCTCATTTCCTAAAGAGAAGGCCTCAAGCATCAATGGTGGCTAAGAAACAGAGTATTAGGACAGCATTCTACAACGTGTATAAGCCTTGGTTTTGTGTTTGGTTTGCTCAAGGGTTTTCTCAAAGGATTTGTTCAAAGTGGTGAACTTGCCTAGGGTTTGAAGCTACATTAAAGTTGAAGAACACCATTGTTCTACTTGGGTTTGCATGTTCTTTCTCAATCTTTTTTAAGTCTCTGTCAATCCAAATTTTGTGTAGATTCTATTTCTTGTGGTGGTGTTATCTCACTCTCCCCCAACATTCTAATACTCTATAATCTAAGATAGCATATCATGAAAAAATCTAACTCTCTTTCAGCATTGAGATTCATAACTCAAGACTTTGTTAGATTAGATAAATTTTATGGGACTAACTTTTTTCATTGGCAAGACAAGATTAGGTTCTTGCTCACTACTTTGAAAGTTTTATATGTCTTGGATAAAGACCTAAAGGCCTTGGAAGAGCCCAAGGAAGAAGATACTCAAGAAGTTGTCAAAGAAAGGAAGAAGCGAAGAAGATGAGTTTATTTGTAGGGGTAACATCCTCAATGCCCCCTCGGATAGGCTCTATGATCTCTACACCCACACCAAGACCGCCAAGAAAATTTGGGAGGCCTTGGAAAAGAAGTACAAAGCAGAAGAGGAAGGTACTAAGAAATTCCTTATTACTCAATATATGGAATTTAATGTTTATGGTGATAAACTCCTTCTCCCTCAAATTTATGAGCTGCAAATTATTGTGAATAAATTGTCTACTCTTAAAATTATATTGCCGGAACAATTTCTTGTGGGTGCCATTATAGCCAAGTTACCTCCTTCATGGAGAGGCTATAGGAAAAAGATGCTCCATAGAAATGAAGAGATTTCTTTGGAGGAAATTCTCAAACACATGAGAATTAAGGAGGAATCTCGTTCTAGAGATATGAATGAGGAGAAGTCCAATGGAGAGACTTCTAAGGCCAATGTTGTGGCAAATCCTCCTGACAAGGGGAAAGGAAATGGCAAGAACAAGGGCAAGGGTCAAAAACCCTTAGGGCCCAAGAAGAATGAGGGACAATTCAAAAGTTCCAAGGGACCTTGCTTTGTGTGTGACAAGAATGGCCACTTTGCTAGAGATTGTAGGTTCAAGAAGAGTCATAACAATGAGGCAAAAGTCAACTCAGCCCAAGAGGAACTAGTGGCAACACTAAGTGAGGTTAATGTCATACATGGAAAGGTGAGTGGGTGGTGGTATGATACTTGTGCCGCCATTCTTGTTACCTATGATAGTTCTCTATTCAAGACATTTGAATCTTCAAAGGAAGGGCATGAAATCCAAATGGGAAATGAGAAAAGATCCAAGGTTGAAGGAAAGGGAACCATTGACTTGTTCTTCACATCCGACAAGAAGGGTTGTACTCACTAATATTTTGTATGTACCGGAAATGAGTAGAAACCTTGTGAGTGGCAATTTACTTGGCAAACCGGGAATCAAGGTTGTAATAGATTCCGGCAAGCTCATTTTATCTAAAGACAATGTTTTTATGGGAAAGGGATATGCTTGTGATGGCATGTTCAAGCTTTGTACTTCTATTGACAATGTGAACAATGAAGTTTATTCTTCTTGTTGTTATATGCTTGACTCAAATTCTATTACTTTGTTGCATGTTAGACTTGCACATATAGGATTTAGCACAATTAAAAGGGCTGTCAAATGTGGATTCATTGATGGTGATAATGTTGAGCATGAAAAATGTGAATTATGCGTTAAATCTAAAATGGTAAAGAAACATTTTCCTAGTGTTGAAAGAAACTCTAAGTTGTTAGATTTGATACATAGTGATTTATGTGAACTTAATGGAATGTTGACTAGAGGAGGAAGTAGATATTTTATTACTTTCATTGATGATTGCTCTAGGTTCACATATGTATATTTTCTTAAAAATAAAGATGAAGCATTTGATGTGTTTAAGGTGTATAAAGCGGAAGTTGAAAATCAACTTGAAAGGAAAATTAAAATACTTAGAAGTGATAGGGGTGGTGAATATTTTTCAAATAAATTTTACTTATTTTGTGAAGAAAATGGAATAATTCATGAATGTACAGCTTCTTATACTCAACAACAAAATGGTACAGTGGAAAGAAAGAATAGAACATTTATTGAGATGATTAATGCTACGCTATTACACTCTAACTTGAATTTTAGTTTGTGGGGGTGAAGCATTACTATCCGCTTGTTATACTTTGAATCGTATTCCCATGAAGAAAAATAATATATCTCAATATGAGTTATGGAAAGGAAAGAAACCAAACATTGGTTATCTTAAAGTGTGGGGGTGTCTTGCTTATTGCAAGAGCACCGATCCAAAAAGGACCAAGTTGGGTCCAAGAGCTATAAGATGTGAATTTGTGGGTTATGCCCAAAATAACAAAGCTTATAGATTATTGGACTTGGAGTCTAATGTAACAATTGAATCTAGAGAGGTTAAGTTCTTTGAGAACATGTCATGCGATGACAACAAGTTAGAACCAACTCAAACTAGAGAGCCTCAAGAGGAGACTCCTAGAATAGTTGGTGAGCAACCTCAATTGCCTAGAAGGAGCCAAAGGCTCAAAGATTTGGGATCAAGTGAGAAGTGCTCTCCAATAGAGACACTATACCTTGTTGAAGGTGATAATGAGGAAGCAATTTGGAAACATCCAATAGTACTTCAAATAGAAGATGATCCAAAAACCTTCAAGGAAGCAATGTCCTCAAGGGACTCCACTTTTTGGAAGGAGGCAATTAATGATGAAATGGATTCAATTATGTCAAACCACACTTGGGAATTGGTTGACCTTCCAAAGGGGTCCAAATCAATTGGGTGAAAATGGGCATTTAGAAAGAAATAACATACCCATGGCACCATACAAACCTTCAAGGCTAGGCTAGTAGCCAAAGGTTTCAAACAAAGAGAGGGAATAGATTACTTTGACATATATGCACCGGTAGCAAGAACTACTTCTATAAGGTTGTTGTTTGCCTTATCATATATATACAACCTCTATGTTCACCAAATGGATGTGAAACCGACATTCCTAAATGGGGATCTCGGTGAGGAAGTCTAAATGGAACAACCGAAAGGTTTTGTTCCTCAAGGAAATGAACATAAAGTGTGTAGACTTGTCAAATCATTATATGGTTTAAAACAAGCTCCAAAACAATGGCATGAGAAGTTTGATAAAGTCATTATTTCTAATGGATTTAAACACAACAATGCGGACAAGTGCTTATACTCTAAGACTTGTGGTGACTTTGTCATACTTGTATGTCTATATGTAGATGATATGTTGATTTTGAGTAATGACGTGAAAGGAATAATGGAAACAAAGAGGTTTCTATCTTCTAACTTTAAAATGAAAGAACTTGGAGATGTGGATACCATTCTACGTATCAAAGTTAGAAGGAATAGTGAGGGTTTTGTGTTGATTCAAACCCACTATTTTGAGAAAGTGCTCGACAAATTCAATCATCTCAAAATCAAAGAAGCACATACACCATTTGATTCAAACATAAATTTTGAAAACAATGAAGGAAGAGCGGTGGCTCAATTGGAATATTCAAGTGTAATTGGTAGCCTAATGTACGTCGCTCATTGCACAATAGTGGATATTGCATATCATTAGTAAAATTATTAGGTTTACTAGCAATCCAAGTATCAAGCATTGGAAAGCTATTGAGAGAATACTTGGTTATCTTAAGAGTACCAAAGAGTATAGTCTTCACTATACAAATTTTCCAAAGATACTTTAAGGATATTCAGATGCTAATTGGATATCAGGAGTTGGAGATAATCTCTCCACCACCGGTTGGGTGTTTACTCTTGGAGGAGGTGCAATCTCATGGGGCTCCAAGAAGCAAACATGTATATCACACTCAACAATGGAAGTGGTGTTTATAGCTTTAGTGGTAACCGGCAAAGAGTTCGAGTGGCCTAGGAATCTCATGATGGATATTCCTTTAACCACATATATGGTATCAACAATTTCAATACATTGTGATAGTCAATCTGCACTTGCTAGAGCATATAATAGTGTGTACAATGGAAAGTCTAGACATATTAGTCTAAGACATGAATATGTGAGACAGTTGATTCAAGGTGGAATCATATCGATCTTATATGTTAAGACAAGTGAGAAGTTAGCCGATCTATTTACAAAACCTCTTTTGAGAAGGTTAGTAAGTTCCACTTCAAAAGGGATGGGATTGAAACTCTTAGAATAATAGATTCACCAATGATGGCAACCCAACTCTCAACTTGTACAAATCAAGAGAAATAGTTTAATGGTTAAGAACAAGTCATTGATAAGTGAATAGTTTCAACACTAAAACTTATGGTGAATTCCATTCGAGATGGTTAGTGTTGGTTGCTACCGAGTTAGGGTTAAGCATAGGGCTTTTAATGAAGTTCAGCTGAGTGCAACAAGCATCTATAAAGGTAGCAAAGATGTTGTAAGAATTTTACCTATGTGGACTTAGAGGTGGTGCCGTCTCTCATGGGAGTTGGAGTTTTCCCCCAGAAATTCCATGAAAAGTGAGCACATAGCCATGATAGTTATAAGCGAGAAAGTGGGAAAACAAAAGATGTGGTGGAGGTATTGAGGTATCATCGGTGTTATCATATGGAATACTTGGTTTAAGTTTTAAGCTATCAATGATTTCGATAAGACTTTGTGGTACGTTCACTAGATAAAGTTCAAACCGAAAGGCACTTTATTTTATGCACCAAAAATATTTAAGCTAGAGAATGTGGCTTGTATTTTACCAAGTGGGGGATTGTTATGATTGGTTAACTACAAAAGATAGTGTTGAAATACAAGCAAGGTATAAACACTGAGTAGAATTCACATAGTGAAGATGAGAATTTGAGTTTCAATTGTAGGCACTTATAAAATGCAAATTTGGGTCCAAAGAGATACATGAGAGTATCTAAGGGTTCCCAAAAAACTTGGTGGCATTTGGAGCATTTTTGGGACCTTTGGAAGTGTCCAAAGTCAGAAAGGGTGGCGATACATCGCCACCCAAAAGGCGAGACATCACCTGAAGGCAAAGGTTTCTAGAAACCCTAACAGGCGATGCATCGCCTACATGCAGGCGACCCGTCGCCTACTGTATTACGTGAAATATCGTAAATGCTCTAAATGATGTGTTTTTCAAGTCTAATTCCATTGGTTAGACATGATGACGATGCCTACTCTATATAAGGGTCAAATACAGTGATTAGTAAGACTTGATCACTCTCTCCAATCTCTCTACCCTCTCTCTCTCTAGCTCCAAGAATCTCTAGTTTTCTCCAATAACTCTCCAAGAAAGTGCTTGACTTTGAGAGTTGAAGGCTTGTTCAATCTCAATCCTCATTTCATAAAGAGAAGGCCTCAAGCATCAATGGTGGCTAAGAAACAGAGTATTAGGACAACGTTTTACAATGTGTATAAGCCTTGGTTTTGTGTTTGGTTTGCTCAAGGGTTTGCTCAAAGGATTTGTTAAAAGTGGTGAACTTGTCTAGGGTTTGAAGCTTCATCAAAGTTGAAGAACACCATTGTTCTACTTGGGTTTGCATGTTCTTTCTCAATCTTTTTTAAGTCTCTGTCAATCCAAATTTTGTGTAGATTCTATTTCTTGTGGTGGTGTTATCTCACTCTCCCCCAACATTACTTGCTAGCGATTATGTACACTTGCACATCATATTAAAATTTGCAACAACCATCCATGCAGCCGCCTACATCGATGTCGTCATCTGTTTTCATTGTTGATTGTCGAGATTGAAGTTCCTTGCCAAACCACCAGCATCGTTGTTGTTTTTGTAAGCTTTCACCATTTCTGTAGTGTGGAGTGTATAGCAAGTAAGGCTTCAACTCATGCAAATTTTGTCGCCAACCGTGATTCTTTGTGAATGACATTGGCATTTTATGAGGGGTTCTCGTGAACATCATCGAACTACTATTGAGCTTCATGGTTGGAGTTAAAACTTGGTCCATTGTATGGTCATGTCATTTTGTCTATCTTGTTGTAATAAGCCATCACTGTGACTTGACTTGCCAACATGGCAAGTAGATCTCGAGATTCATTAATAGTAGATTCTTTGAGAAGTCCATGAGAACTCTTAGTTTGCTTTATACATATAATGGAAATTAGAGGAGGGATTTGAATTGGTGGTGAAAGGTTGACTATTGGGGTTGTTTTATAATGTTGATTATGGTGATGATGGTTTTTATTTGGATTATTTTGTGAATCTGGTATGTGCTTTGTCGTAGGAGGAAATGGGTAATCAGTGAATGGGTTAATTTGAAGGGTGTGTATTTTAATGTGCTTGGGTTCATGAAGATCATAAGTTGAGGAAGTCGAATATGAGAATAGGTCACAATTTCGTGGTGGTGGGTGTGACCATGAACTGTGATGAGTTTGATGATGATACAGTGAAGAAAATGAAGATGGAAGTGACAATAATGGCAGATAATACCTATGAAATGAGGGTGAAGAGGACGGTTGTTGGTGGGCACTCCACCTATATGGTAGCTGTGACAATTAGAATCTCATGATTTGCAATGAGAAAGACTGGGTAAAAAGTTATGCAATCCCACATCGCCTGGGGAATGTCAAGTGTGATGATTCTAAGACTGTGTAGGTATGGAATACACAGCTGAAGAGGGCTTAAATGGATTGATGGGTACTACCTATGCCAACAAGATGCATCTTCTTTTCGTTAGCTCATTACTTGAGAACTCCAAAGTTAAGCGTGTTTGGCCTGGAGTGCTCTCATGATGGGTGACCCCCTGGGAAGTTTTCCCAAGAAACGTGCGAGTGAGGACAAAGCACGTTGAAAAGACTTGTGTTGATTTGTAGGGTCAGTCGTCATTCCAGGAAGCAACCATAGTGACGTGGGGCGTTACAAATGATATCAGAGTCTTGACCCAGCCAGAAGTGTGGCCGACGAGGACATCGAACCCCTAAGGGGGGATGATTGTGACAATCATAATCCCATGATCCGCAGGGGGAAAGACTGGGTAAAAAGTTATGCAATCCCACATCGCCTGGGGAAGGTCAAGTGTGATGATTCTAAGACTGTGTAGGTATGGGACTACACAATTGAAGAGGGCTTATGGAATGATGGATAATGTACGCCCTGATTTTCCCACGGGCTGATTAGCAAGCCGAGCTGCGGCCTAACCATGATTACCTCATGATCATCCCCAGGGGCCGGAGCTTCTGTCATAATGTCGTGCATTCTTAGCTCGAGGAATCCCCAAGAGCTCGCCTTCACTGCCCAAGGTCGGGGCAGGGATCCCGAAGGCCGAAGACCGAGCTAAATATGAAGCTCGTGGTACGAGCTGGATATGGAGGCTATGACCCTTTTTGAAGTCAACACACGCAAGGTAAACGTGCATATATCAGGCATCACGTGTCTGATATCCCCCTGACTACTCGGACACACAGCAGGAACGTGTGTGTTCAGACACCCACGACTGGGTTGGGCCGTGCGGCCCATTACCTCCTTACCTATTGATTTGACCATACTTATGTGTCAGGTTTAGGAATTAATTATGAATGTCACAAAATTGATACGACAACTAAGAAGGTCACAGGATGACCTTCTTACCAACTTCCAGGTGCCTTCTCCTATAAATATGGAGACCCTGGGAGTTGATAGGGGTTGGAAAAATAATCTCTTGTAAGAAATACTCTGTAATCAAATACTCAGTATAGATCAATAATATTGACTAGTGGAGTAGAAGGATTTTAACCTTCAAACCACTTAAAAAACGTGTCTTGAGTCACCTCTTTCATCCTCTAAGATCATATATCTATTTCGATTCACCTTCAACACTAATCCCTTTCTCTTCTTCTCTTAATTACCTGTTGGCGAAGAACCGCGTCAACAGATACTATCTATGCCAACAAGATGCATCTTCTTTTCGGTAGCCCATCACTTGAGAACTCCAAAGTTAAGCGTGCTTGACCTAGAGTACTCTCATGATGGGTGACCTCTTGGGAAGTTTTCCCAGGAAGTGTGCGAGTGAGGACAAAGTACGCTAGAAAGACTCGTGTTGGTTTGCAGGGCCAGTCATCATTCTAGGAAGCAACCATAGTGACGTGGGGCGTTATAGTAGCTATTTCTCTAGTTGAATGGATCTTCAACTTCATTTTGGTGAAGTTTTCAATTCGCCCATGAGGCCTGCACTTCATGTTCTTCGATATCAAAGCGACTCCAATCGTTCACCATGACTATTGTACGTACCTCTCTAAAAAGAACGGAGGTTTTTAATACCAAATGATGCATGAGAGAATAGATAATATGTGCTCATGCCAAATTCATGGAAAAGAAGGAGAAACCCCCAAATGAAAGAAACTCTATTTTAAAATATATGATAATCAATAATGTCCCATTATATTTCCACTCGTATGTTTTATAGCCCATTAACAAATATGACATCATCATAAAAAATAACATAAAATAAATAAACTAACAAATTTAACTATTCTACAATAAAGACACATAATAAATTTTCTACACTATTCTCACTACAGCAGAATCATTTAAACAAACTAATTCATTATATATATGTTTTTATGTTTGAGCAAAAAAGCTCATTATTTTTTTAAAATAATTTTCTAGCAATATGTATAAATTATGATATTTTATTTATATTAATTTTTAAGATTGATTATATTATTTCAGTATGCTTTTGTTTGTTTTATTATGAGTTACACTAGTTTATTAGTTAATACCAAATACTAGCATTTATTATACAAATCATTATAATAACATACATTGAACACATTTTTAATTAAATTTAATTTTAATATTTTTAAAATATTTGTATTTTAATTACACAATATATTTATAAAAAATAAAACATTAATAATTTTCTTTAGTTTTAAATTTTAATACACATTATTAAAATTGTAACGACCCAACTATTCTAGACCTTAGACCATTAATAAGTATTATACTAATCTTAAGAAAACGTACATATGAAAACACCATAACTTTATTTAAAACTGTAAAGTAAATGTTTAAATACATAAAAATTTCACTTAGGATATGGGATCCCATTGTTTTGAAAATAAAACAAAACATAATTTAAATAAATTGGTTACAACATTAAGTGCGGAAAAATAATATATAGAAATCATAACTAAAAGACTTAAAAACTTCATCCTCGAATCGTACACGCAATCCACCAATTCCATCCTACCTCAATACACATCCCTAAGCTACCAGGAACCTTCCCGCCGCCAAAACTATTTTCCTGCATATATAAAACATAAAGGAATGAGTCTAATGCCCAGCAAGTAAAATCTACTACAAGCATGAAACATATACATACGCATAAACTATAAACTATAATCATATAACTATATAAATACAACATCTATTATAATGGTCATCATACTTCTTGGGACTTGCTAGCTAAGCAATCATATGCCCGTAAATTTATGGGGCTAGTTATCTAAACAAGTCACATAAATTTATGGGGCTCGTTATCTAAACAATCATATGCCCAAGGAATTTACTATTGGGACTTGTTATCTAAACAAGTTATATATTTGTTATCTAAACAAATTATGTGATTGTTATCTAAACAATTCAAAAACAAACATATCATACTTATAACATGAACATATATGAACAACATAAAAGCATACAAATCTACCCTATTTTCCTTACCAAAAACCGGAATGTGAGAACAAGATTGGGACTTTGGAACACTCCTAAAAACTATAATAGAGAGGTAAGTATACTAAAGAAAAGAGATGAAAAGAATGAACTACACCATCGAAATGATACTTACCAACAAGAATCTTACGTTCACGATCTTAGATGCCTAACCAAGAATAGAGAATACGAGTTAGGATTTGAGTAGAAAAACTATAAGAATCAATATAGAAAGGAACTAGAATAAGGAATACCTTGAATGCTTCTATGACCGTACTACACCTCGAAATTGAAATATACAATAAACCTTACTTCCCCAGTGTTTATTAAGCTTATAACCCCAACCCAAGTGTTTAACACTCTAAAGTAATCCTAGCAGCTTGTAGGCTCTGAACTCAGCTTGATGAATGAAGAAATGGCTGGGTACTAGGTCCTATTTATAGAGTTCAAGAATGAAAAGATCTTCATTTGGCTTGAATAAAATAATGGCTTTTCAATTTGAAAAACATTTGAATAATCGTTCAGCAGAGGCTGAAGACTCGGTCAGAAAGATTATGGACTTATCAAGAGGTTAAGGATTAAAATGAGCTCGGTTTCAAAATCATTTGAAAACCATGCACCACAGCCGATATATCGCCCATGTTAGGCGATATATCGCCTGTACTGATGCTCCCGAGGCTCGTCGAGGTGGTCGTGCGAAAATACGTGTTTTTCGTATCCCCGTATGGCGATATATCTCCCTTTAGAGCTGCGATATATCGGCATACGCTGAAATATTATACACGTAATTACACTTTTTCAGCCTAATTTGAATTGAGTAAATAGCCTTGACTAAGTCCTTTAACGATTTCAAAGCTGCTGGAAGACCCTAGAATTTTCAAATATTGCTCTTAATAAACTTATTCCTCAAAAATACTTAATTCTCATTAAACATACACAAGACAAGTGTTAATATCTTATTGGGTCTATCTAAACCTTGTAGTATAAAATTATCATCTCCATAATCAGTCATATTAATCAAACCTTAGGTTATAATTAATATTCTTAAACTATTAGGTTAAACTTATAAAATCTACAAGTGTTACTACGAGTGTCCAACTAAGTCCCGGTTTGAACCAAAATCCACAGTCATAAAAATACTACAACTATTACTAGCTATTACTATTACTACTACTATCTAACTAGCTAAGTAAAGTTCTTGGACTCTACAATTCTCCCTTACTAAAAAGAATTTCGTCCTCGAAATTTACTTACCAAATAAATCTGGATATTGGCCTTGCATGTCTTCCTCCAACTCCCACGTTGCCTCACGTTCAGAACTATTACTCCATAGGACTTTGACTATTGGAATACTCTTTGACCATAAATGCTTCATCCATGCTAACTAGTCGTTCCTCGTAACTCAAGTCTTTTTGGAGTGCTATCGTATCGTACTTGAGGACATGAGATGGGTCTGACACATATTTGCGTAGCATTGAGTGTGGAACACGTTGTGACTATCTGCTAGAGCTGGCAGTAGGGCTAGTCTATACGCAACTGCTCCCACTTTGTCCAATATCTCAAAAGGACCTATAAATCAGGGACTAAGTTTGCCTTTCTTCCCAAACCGCTTCACACCTTTCATAGGAGATATCTTCAGGAAGACTTGATCTCTAACCTTGAGCTCCACATTGCGTCGCTTGGTATCCGCATAGCTTTTCTGACAGCTTTGAGCAGCGAGCATACGCTGTCTAATTAGTACTACTACTTCTTGAGCTTTTCTAACAGCTTCGGGACCGAGAAGCTACCTTTCTCCTACCTCGTCCCAGTGCAACGGTGATCAACACCTTCTTCCATATAGCAACTCATAAGGTGCCATCCCGATCGTTGACTGGTAGCTATTGTTGTAGGAGAACTCTATCAGCGGCAAGTACTTATTCCATGATCCTCCGAAATCAAGTACACAAGCGTGTAGCATATCCTCTAAAATCTGAATCGTACGCTCGGACTGACCATCTGTCTGAGGATGAAAAGCTGTACTAAGACTTAACTTAGTACGCATGGATTGCTGTAAACTTCCCCAAAATCTCGATGTAAACACTAATCCTCTATCAGACACTATTGTCTTGGGAATTCCATGCAATCGTACTATCTCTTGGACATAGATGTCTGCATATTGGTCTGCCGTGTATGAAGTCTTAACAGGTAGGAAATGAGCGGACTTGGTTAGTCTATCTATTACTACCCAAGTTGAATCATACTGCTTATTTGTTCGTGGAAAACCCGTCACAAAATCCATAACGATATTGTCCCACTTCCATTCTGGTATGCTAAGCGGTTGCAATAAGCCTATGGGCCATTGATGTTCTGCTTACACTTGCTGGCATACTAGACATTTAGACACAAATTCTTCATCCCTGGCCACCAATATATTACCTTAATGTCGTGAGTCATCTTGGTCGACCCTGGGTGAACTGAGTACGGGGTACTGTGTGCTTCTTCTAGAATCCCCATCTTATTCCCTTGATCATTTGGCACGCATACCCGATCCTTATATCTCAATAATCCTTGACTTGATATTGAGAAATTTGTGGCCTTGCCTTCTTTGACTGCATCCATATGTGCCGCTAGTGTGTCTTCATGCCCTTGCCCAATCCGTATATCTTCTAGCAGATTTGATTGGATAGACAAATTAGCCAGCTTGCCGATAACTACCTCTATTCTGGCATTGATCAGCTCCTACTGCAGCAGCTTTTCTATTCCGGCTTGAGCTGCTAAACTTCCATAACTTTTCCTACTTAGCGCATTGCCAACTACATTTGCCTTTCCCGGGTGGTATAAGATTTCGCAGTCATAATCCTTCACTAGCTCTAATCACCTGTGCTGCCTCATGTTGAGCTCCTTCTAAGTAAAGAAGTACTTTAGACTTTTGTGGTCCGTATAAATCTCGCACCGTTCTCCATAAAGATAATGACACCAGATTTTCAACGCAAAGACCACCGCTGCCAACTCCATATCGTGTGTTGGATAGCGTTGCTCGTACTCCTTCAACTGTCTTGAGGCGTAGGCTATCACCTTGTCATTCTGCATCAGCACGCAACCCAACCCTTGCTTCGATGCATCGCAGTAGACTACGAACTTATCGTTGGGTGTCGGTACACAAAGTACTGGTGCTGAGCAAAGCTTATCCTTAAGCAACTGGAAGCTTTCTTCACATCTATCATTCCAATTGAATCTTTGCTGTTTCTGGGTCAGGTTGGTGAGCGGAGTGGCTATCTTAGAAAATCCCTCTACAAATCTCCTATAATAACCTGCTAATCCCAGAAAGCTCCTTACCTCAGATGCATTCTTTGGTCTGGGCCAATCCTTCACGGCCTCTACCTTTGATGGGTCTACTGCAACTTTGTCCTTGGATATAATGTGCCCGAGGAACGCTACTTGCGAAAGCCAAAAATCGCATTTCTTAAACTTGGCATAGAGTTGATGCTCCTTTAATTGTGAAAAATCCATCCTCAAATGCTCCTCGTGCTCTACTTCATCCTTGAAGTATACTAAGATGTCGTTAATGAACACTACGACGAATTTATCTAAGTAGTCCTTGAAGACCCTATTCATCAAGTCCATAAACGCGGCTGGTGCGTTGGTAAGACCAAAAGACATAACCAAGAACTCGCAATGCCCATAACGAGTTCTAAAAGCTATCTTAGGAATATCCTCTCCCCACACCTTGAGTTTATGGTACCCGGACCGTAAATCAATCTTTGAAAATACGGTTGCACCTCAGAGTAGATCAAACAAGTCGTCAATCCGGGATAGAGGGTACTTATTCTTAATCGTTACCTTATTCAGCTCGCGGTAGTCTATGCACATCCGCATACTTCCGTCCTTTTTCTTCACGAATAGCACCGGTGCTCCCCATGGCGAATGGCTTGGCCTAATAAAACCCAAGTCTAGGAGTTCTTGTAGCTGAACTCCTTGAGTTCTGTAGGTGCCGTTCGGTATGGTGCCTTGGAGATAGGCTCAGTTCCCGGTACTAATTCAATCGTGAAGTCAATTTCCCTAGTCGGCGGCAACCCTGGCAAGTCATCAGGAAATACTTCTAGGAATTCTCTTACAATGCGGACGTCTCCAACCTTAAGTGGTGTTTCCTTTACCACATCTATGACACTGGCTAAGAACGCTTGACATCCTTTTGCTATCATTCTTTGGGCTTTGAGAGATGATACTAACGGGGCATAATCCTGAAGCTTGTCCCATGAAGCATAGTTTCTGGCCGTCAGGAGTCTCGAACATCACCTTCTTGCATTTGTAGTCGATGGTTGCACCGTGCCGTGCTAGCCAGTCCATGCCTAGTATTGCGTCGAAGTCCTTGATCTCCAGTTCTATCAGGTCTCCTTCTAATTCTACGTCCTCAATCTTGATCGGTACACCTCGTACTATCTGTGATGATAGAACTACTTTGCCCGAAGGCAAATCGGTTACAAACCTAGTTCTAAATCGTTCACAAGGTTTGTCTAGTTTTTCTATCATTCCTAACGAGATATACGAATGAGTGGCTCCCGAATCAAATAATACATAACATATATTATTGAGGATAGAAACCTGATCTGTGACCACCTTATTGCTAGCATCAGCCTCTCCTTGGGTTAAGGCGAATACCCTGGCAAGGACCATCTTGTCTTCCTTTTTCCCTTCTGGCTTGAGCTGGGGACACTGCCTCTTTTGGTGACCTTCCTGACCACAGTTGAAGCATCCCTTGGTGTTTGTACGACATTCACCAGGATGTTTCTTCTGACACTTAGCACATTGCGGGTATTCTACATAACCCGACCTACTACCTCCATTATTTGCCCGTGCCCTTTTATTGTTGTCGGACTGTTTGTTGTCAAGATGCCTTCTTTTCTGACCGTTATTTTTGTTGTTACTGGACTGATTGTGGTTGTTGTGGCTGGACTGATTACTGCTGCTATGGTTGTTGTTCCGACTAGTCTGAGGTTGATTCTGCTCTCTAGGCTCAGGCTTACTAGCTACTTCTTTACTAACATTAGCCTACAGCCTTTCTACTTCTATTGTCATCTCTAGAACGTCGACACAAGTAGTGTTTCCTGGGTTTGCTAGCTTAACCCCTAGCTTGATCTTCGGTCGAAGACCTCTAATGAACTTAGACACCCTCAGATAGTCAGTTGAAACCATTTCCGGTGCGAACTTAGCTAATCGATCGAACTGCCAAGCATACTCTGCCACTGATAAACTCCCTTGCTTCAAGTCAGCGAACTCCTCAACTCTTGAAGCGAGTGCAGTCGAATTGTAATACTTCTTGTGGAACAGCTCCACAAATCGAGTCCACATCATGGTGGCAACATCATGTGTCTGCTGGACTAAGTCCCACCATATCCTGGTATCTTTCTTGAGCAAGGATGAAACACAAGATATGCGATCCGCGTTGCTGAGGTTCATGTGTGTCAGGATTGGCTCCACATTCCTTAGCCACTCTTCGGCCTCGAAGGGGTCTGTAGTCCCTTCAAATTTCAGAGCATGCTGTTTATGGAACCGCTCATAAACTGGTTCTATGTGCTGTACTAGATACGACGCATGATTCACCACTGGCCATCCCCCATATGGACCAACTTGTTGGGGTACTAAGGCCATTTGCTGCGGCAGAGGCGGAGGCTGAGTCTGGGGCTAAGCCTGTTGTCGTTGTTGCTGCAATAGTTCCTCGACTTGTTGTCACAGTCTGGCGATCTCCGTAGCATTGTCAACTGGCGGTGTCGGCGCGTTGCGGCTGGCAGTAGCACGTACTCCCCTTCTGCGAACTGGAAGGGCTTCATTGTTCACCGGAGCAGCGTTGGAGGCGTTTCCGTTGGTGCGAGTAGATCTTCGGAGCGACATTGCAGCAGAGTTCTAACAGTTGAGAGAAACATGTCAAAACTTCATCCTAATAGGCTCTAAGGAAAAAACTTAATCTAAACAAACATATCTCGGCCCTATTGATTATGACTTCTTATGAAAATTATATAAGTCTTCTTTATTATTAGAGTGGGTTTCTATACTTAGAAAAACAAGCCATCTTTATTTTCTAAGTCTGTTTCTAATCATCCTATATGACTTAATTCTCAGGCTCGAAACTCATCTTTGTTCCAAAGTTAACCATATTGAGGGAGGGCTAGGATCAGTAAAATCGTTCCCACTACTATGGCCCCCTAACTCTCAATATAGAAACATGGTTCATTGATTTGTATCCACCTTCACCGAACTTAGTCATTATTTATTTTATTTATTATTTATTATGATTGCGAAAGAAAATCAAACTCATACATGTTAACAAAATAACATTGATATTAATTTGGAAAAGAACGTTTTCACTATTTACAACCATAAAAGAAAACAAATAATAAATAAAAACAAACAATGAAACTAACTATTCTAAAAATCGGGATCTTCTATATCTGATCATTCATCTAGCATATCATCTGCTATCTCCTCATAGTCCTCATTATCATGTGCCCCAAAATGCCCTCGAGGAAGGTTCTTGAAAATTCTATGCTTTTGCTCATTTGTAAACTGAAACTCCATTTTTGAAGTGAACCTAATTAAGAGAAAATAATATCTCATCGCTACCGGCAATTCATCTTCATTATCCATTGTCTCCCATATCTCCTCTAAGGCTGCAATTATGGTACGATAATCTCTAAATAGTCTTATTACTAAAACATATTGCTTTGTTGCTCTCATCATGATCTGCTTAGATTCTTGGAGATGACCTATTTCTCTGTGGAACACAACCAGCCTCCGAGTGATTCTTTCTAGCACTCCTACGATGTTTCTCGGTTCTCTAATTCTTTTTAAAGCCTTAATGGCTCGGATATCCCCATAGGTTAATGCTTCGTTCATTCTTAACTGAAACATCAAGGCTACAATCGTTAGCTGTATATAAACGTAATAACTATAATCATACATACTTACTTGGCGGTCAGATTCAGAGCTTTGAGTGTGTGTATTGAGGAGAACTTCATGTGGATGAACCGTTGCTCTGATACCAACTTGTAACGACCCAACTATTCTATACCTTGGACCATTAATAACTATTATACTAATCTTAAGAAAACGTACATATGAAAACACCACAACTTTATTTAAAACTTTAAAGTAAAGGTTTAAATACATAAAAAATTCACTTAGGATATGGGATCCCATTGTTTTGAAAATAAAACAAAACATAATTTAAATAAATTGGTTACAACATTAAGTGCAGAAAAATAATACAGAGAAATCATAACTAAAAGACTTAAAAAGTTCATCCTCGAATCGTACACGCAATCCACCGATTCCATCATGCCTCAATACACATCCCCAAGCTGCCAGGAACCTTCCGTCGCCAAAATTATTTTCCTGCATATATAAAATATAAAGGAATGAGCTTAATGCCCAGCAAGGAAAATATACTACAAGCATGAAACATATACATACGCATAAACTATAAACTGGAAACTATAATCATATAACTATATAAATACAACATCTATTATAATGGCCATCATACTTCTTGGGACTTGCTAGCTAAGCAATCATATGCCCATAAATTTACGGGACTAGTTATCTAAACAAGTCACATAAATTTATGGGGCTCGTTATCTAAACAACTATATGCCCAAGGAATTTACTATTGGGACTTGTTATCTAAACAAGTTATATATTTGTTATCTAAACAAATTATGTGATTGTTATCTAAACAATTCAAAAACAAACTATCATACTTATAACATGAACATATTGTTAGAGAATGTATATTATTGCTCAATGGAATTATGGAAAAACCAAATACAACTCTATGCAAAAATACAATGGACAAGATAATATTGATTAAATAAGTATTACAACTCAATTGCTCAAAATACAAGTAAATAAAAAGATGTAGAAGAAGAAGATTACAAACTCAATACTATAACAATACAAGTAAATAAGAAGAACGAAAGAATGAAAACACAAACTCTCACACAACCAAAGTGTAGAGTAATGAGGATCACCAACTTGAACAAGGTTCAAGACCTTTGTCCAAAAGCTTATTTCCCCCTATTCTCTAAGCACTAAGGGATCTCTCTAGGAAATAGCTCTCTGGAATTATCAAGCCTCAAGGTGTATTTTTTCAGCCAAGTGCTTTGTGGATGAAAAATGGTGTGTCTTACAAGTGAGCATTAGGCTCCTATTTATAGAGTTTTGAGACACCCTTTGAATTTCAAATTCCACGTACCCCATGGCTGTTACCAATGATTAATTGGATGTTTTATGAAATTAAAATAGAGATTTGGGAGTTACTTGGCTGTTGGAAACGTTCAAAATTAGATAAAAACCGAAATTCAAAGAAGCTGTCAGCCACTAGGGCCGCGGTGCTTGTTCCAGGCGCCACGGCGCTCAGTCAAGTTCAGCAACAAATTTTTTTAGTTTTTTCCAAAACGTTCCAATTTATTCCCACTTGATTTTGTAACTTCCATACACTATATGGGAGTTACAATCACATCTCTATCAGTCATTTCTCATATGGCTTTATGAAATCCAATCTCAAATGTGTAACATATAATATACACATTATTGGGTAATATTTGGGAGTTACAAATTTGTAACTGATTTTGTAACTCCAAAATATGTCACATTTGGACACACACATGTATCCAATTTTGTGACTCTCAATAATATGTTACAAGGTGTGACAAATCACATTTTGTCACATTATTTAATCTAATATTATATTATATGAAATAATATAACATTCCCCCACTAGATTAAATAATCACTTTTTGTAACACTTATTTAATCAATCAAACATTATATTAAAATATAATATTCCCCCACTTGATTAAATAATCAGTCTCTATAGAAACCTTTGTATTGGTGCATAAAGTAAAATGTCTTTCGATTTGAATTTTACCTTAGTGTAATTATCACAAAGTTTGTTGAAATTTTGGTTGTCGAAGCATTGAACCACTATCCCTTGATAACAAACCGGTGATAACACACACACCTTTGCTATGTTCACTTGAGACCTCAATGTCTCGCTTTTGCACCGTTAATAGCCATGTTCACATTCCATTCATAGACTTTTCTTGAGAATGACTCCCAATTCTCATGAGGGGCGGCACCAACCCTAGGTCTATATAGGTAGAACTCTTACAGGATTTTGTTACCCTAAAATACTTGTCTTTTCAAGACTGAGTTCTATTAAAAAAACTTTCGGTTTTAACCCTCAATTTGGTAACACACTAGTACTCATATCTCAGATGGGACAAAATTGGAGTACTACTATCTATTCACTTGATTGACTTGTTATTACCTATTGAACCTAATACTAGTTTGGTTACTAGTATTAAGATAGGTTATCATCAACCGTGAATCTCTTTAGGGAGTCTAAGTCCCACCCCTTGAGATGTAGAAATGATTCCATTTGAATTTTCTCATGTATGCATACTTAGATACTTTCATTATTTTATTCAAACTTTGTTGCTAGCCATAGTTTGATTAAAATAGTTACCCCTTTAAAATAGTGATTTTGATCATAGTCAACACCCCCACTATTTTATAGTTTTATATCCAAGATAAACATTTTCCTTGAATATTAATTCTAGAAACCTATTTTGTTTCTAGAATTCTCATTTATGTTTTAAATTGATTCCTTCTTGAATCAAAAGATTACAAATAGTAACTTTAGACACCAAGCATGTCTAGATTTATCCATTCTATACATATATAGCCAATGTGATTTAGAATGTGGAATTCCAAATCACCTATTTGATAGAATGACCAAATTAATCAATTAATTAACAACAAAATAAATTGATTAACTTTGGAGCATCACCCCCACATTTCTCGTATAGTGACAATAAAATATCACTATAACAAAATAAATTGATTAACTTTAAAATAGAAATCTCTTCATTTCTAATAAGTCATTTATCCTCCAAGATAAATCTAGACCTATGATTCTCAAAGTTCATCATGAGTCCTTAAGCTTCATGATAAACACTCAATAGATCAAGATAAAAAAAAAAAACCTCAATGTTTATCTTGATTCATTTACTTGCTAAAGCAAGGCACACTTATTTGAAAGTAACTTTCACGTGGTTGCTTTCTTTTATATATTTCACAAAATAAAATGTGAACACAAGTGTAATGTGAGAATTTCTCAAACAAATAGTCACATTATGAAATAATAGGTGTACACACTTACCTATTATTTTAACAAGTTCATTTTCAAACTTTGTTAATGTCTCACACAAATGTCTCATAGCAAAATAAAGAATCATCATAGAATAATAATTTAATTTTATTGATAGCTTTCAAGAGTACAAGCTTTATTACAAAATAAAAAATATTCCCAACAAGGCACATAAACATGGTAATCATCCTAGGATATATTCTTCCTTTTCTATAGCATTTACCTCATTCTCATGTGGGTCCTTTCGGTACCTACATACTCTAGCATAGTGCCCGAGTTTTCCACAAACAAAACAATGACCTCTCACGTCTTTGAATTGTCCATGATCTTTCTTTGGACCTAAAGGGTTCCCACTACCCTTTTTGTTGTTGTTGTTGCCCTTGGGATGCTTGTGTAAGACCACATTGGCCTTGGAAGTCTCATCTTCAGACTCATTCACACCCTTGTCTCTTATTCTCGATTCCTCTTCAATTCTAATGTGTTTTTGGATCTCTTCCAAAGTGTAATCCTCATTCTTATGGAGAATTCTTTTCCTATAGCTCCTCCAAGTTGGTGGTAATTTTGCCACTATTGCACCAAATTGGAAGGCCTCGGGAAGCTCAATCTTGAGAATTTTCAACTTGTTCACAATCACTTGTAACTCATGAATTTGAGGTAAAAGAGTTTTCCCATCAATGAAAGAAAATTCAAAATATTGAGAAATTAAGAACTTTCTTGTACCTTCTTCCTCAGCCTTGTACTTACTCTCCAAGGCATCCCAAATCTCCTTCGCGGATTTGGTATTGGTATAGAGGTCATATAGCCTATCGGATAGGGCATTAAGGATATGACCCCTACAAAGAAGGTTGTCCTCTTCTCTCTTCCTTCTTTTCTCCACCTCCTCGGGAGTGTCTTTGTCGGATGGCTCGGCTAGAGGTGCCAAGGATGACTCAAGGATGTAGGCTATCTTGAGTGTTGTCAAAAGAAATTTCACCTTGTCTTGCCACCTAGTGAAATTGGATCCATCAAACCTATCCAACCTCACTAGGTCTTGGTTCATGATCTTGATGGTCTCCCCTTCCATTGAAACAAAGAGAAATAAGCTTTTGATTGTTAGAGAATGTATATTATTGCTCAATGGAATTATGGAAAAACCAAATACAACTCTATGCAAAAAAACAATGGACAAGATAACATTTGATTAAATAAGTATTACAACTCAATTGCTCAAAATACAAGTAAATAAAAAGATGTAGAAGAAGAAGATTACAAACTCAATACTATAACAATACAAGTAAATAAGAAGAACAAAAGAATGAAAACACAAACTCCCACACAACCAAAGTTTAGAGTAGTGGGGATCACCAACTTGAACAAGGTTCAAGACCTTTGTCCAAAAGCTTATTTCCCTCTATTCTCTAAGCACTAAGGGATCTCTCTAGGAAATAGCTCTCTGGAATTATCAAGCCTCAAGGTGTATTTTTTCAGCCAAGTGCTTTGTGGATGAAAAATGGTGTGTCTTACAAGTGAGCATTAGGCTCCTATTTATAGAGTTTTGAGACACCCTTTGAATTTCAAATTCCACCAACCCCATGGCTGTTACCAATGATTAATTGGATGTTTTATGGAATTAAAATAGAGATTTGGGAGTTACTTGGCTGTTGGAAACGTTCAAAATTGGATAAAAACCAAAATTCAAAGAAGCTGTCAACCACTAGGGTCGCGGTGCTTGTTCCAGGCGCCGCGGCGCTCAGTCAAGTTCAGCAACAAATTTTTTCAGTTTTTTCCAAAACGTTCCAATTTATTCCCACTTGATTTTGTAACTTCCATACACTATATGGGAGTTACAATCACATCTCTATCAGCCATTTCTCATATGGGTTTATGAAATCCAATCTCAAATGTGTAACATATAATATACACATTATTGGGTAATATTTGGGAGTTACAAATTTGTAACTGATTTTGTAACTCCAAAATATGTCACATTTGGACACACACATGTGTCCAATTTTGTGACTCTCAATAATATGTTACAAGGTGTGACAAATCACATTTGTGTGACAAATCACATTTTGTCACATTATTTAATGTAATACTATATTATATGAAATAATATAACACATATATGAACAACATAAAAGCATACAAATCTACCCTATTTTCCTTACCAAAAACCGGAATGTGAGAACAAGATCGGGACTTTGGAACACTCCTAAAAACCATAATAGAGAGGTGAGTATACTAAAGAAAAGAGATGAAAAGAACGAACTACACCATTGAAATGATACTTACCAACAAGAATCTTACGTTCACGATCTTAGATGCCTAACCAAGAATAGAGAATACAAGTTAGGATTTGAGTAGAAAAACTATAAGAATCAATATAGAAAGGAACTAGAATAAGGAATACCTTGAATGCTTCTATGACCGCACTACACCTCGAAACTAAAATATACTATGAACCTTACTTCCCAAGTGTTTATTAAGCTTATAACCCCAACCCAAGTGTTTAACAGAGGTGATGGGATTCACTGCAATATAAAGGTTCATAAGTTGTTCTATTGGGTTAGATGGGGATGTGGGATTTAATGGTTTTTTTTCTGTCTCTAATCATTATTTTGTTAAATGGATTCTGTTTTTTCTTCTTCTGCATTTTAATGTTATTTTGGCCTCTACCTAGATAAAAAATGACAATGATGAGATACGGGGGCCACATGCTTCTCTGATTTCTTTGAGTTTCAATACATGGTATGTGTTTGAACTTTGAGGTCCTCACTTTTGGAGACGACAATAGCTGTCAAAAACTGACTTTGCTTTATTTTTAATTGAAATGAAATCAGTTTTTGGTTTTCACTTTGGCTTATATAAAATTATATGTATGAATATTTATATACATATATTATATATGTATCCAATAATGATTTTTCTATGGTTACTTGCGAAGTGGGAAAGGAGTCAAACTAAATTGAAAGAAGAAGAAAATTTTGGTGGTTATATGAACTAGCAAAGTAATTTGTCTCCCTATTTTAGTATATATATATATTTGAAGATTTTTATTTTTTTACTAAAAGGTTTTTAGTACATATCACGTATTACATTTCTATTTTTATTTCTTGCTTTATTTTTCTCCTCTTCTTCATTTTCTGCTTGTTTGCTATGTTTGGACATATCTATGTTCGAAAAACTTATACAGGATCTTTATTTATTTTCATGTATATCTAATATTAAAAAAATTAATACGAGATAGCCTAAAACATGTTTCTAAAATTGAATTCAAAGAGAAACAAATAATATAATACTTACAGTATACGCAGCGGAATTAAGAGTCATTCCTTTAGTTTCTCTAACTCTTGTATCCTCTCTGTCGCAGAGTATTATCAAGAAACTGAACCGATCTTCTATTTTCTTCACGATCTTCCAATGTATCCTTAGAACCACCTAGACTAGTGTGGGCAATTCTCAACACATGAGATAGATATAGAGAGAAGAAGAGAAAATAACAAAGTGGCTTAGAAAAGGACTTGTGTTTAGAGAGAATATAAAACTATCAGAAAATCTGACTTGTGACTTATCTGTCATATCTAAAATCTTCTCTCTAAGCACTCCTTTTATAGACTCAATTAGGCTATTTAATTTAATTAAAAAATCAATAAAATAACAGCCATTTTGAAGCCCTAGGTCGAAATTATCATGGGCTATAGGCCCGTGAAATTTCTCATTTGATTATAAGCCCTTTGGACTTAAAATCAAGGCATGTATTATTTTCTATTGATTTAATTAATTAAACAATTATTTAAATCCTTTATCAAATTAATTATTTATAATTTGAACCTTGATTTAAATTTATTTATTAATTTAGATACCAATTTATCTTAATTAATAAATCTGCCATAATTTCTCTTTTCTTCTCAAAATTACACAACTCTGTGAAACTATCCAAAATTGACCTGGTCAACTTTGATAATTCTAATTGATAATTAAATCAATTAATTGAGACTATCTAGATGATTTTATCCAAGGTACAATGGGGACCATGGGCCTATGAAATCAAGCTCCAATAAGTTATCATAAATCTAACAAATAAATTTACTAACTTATTAATTCCTCGTGACTCCACTATAGACTTGGAATTGCACTCTTGAATTCATAGAACGTTCTATAACAAATATAGATACGTTATTTATTATCCATTGTTACAACCATAATTGTCACTCAATCCTCTATAGACGGTCTACAATGAGAGAGGACTAAAATACCGTTTTACCCCTCATTGTATTTTATCCTTAAAACACTTAGTTCCTTGTAAATGATATTTCAGTAAACTAATTTAATTACTGAAATGAGATATCTATCATTTATCACCTTGAACCAAACTAAAAGGAAACCATCGTTTCACTTCTTCATCAGAAGCTATAGATGTTCATATCTACGATTAACACTCCCACTCAATTATACTACCGAGTTCCCAAGATGTAAGTATGGGCTAGTCCGTAGGGTAAGCTGGTAACGAACAAGTCAAAGAACTCAAATAATACAATCAGTTAGAATACTAACCACTCAGAATTGAGATTGAATTGACCTATGGTCAACTATATGATATGACTAGAATAGATAATAACGGTATGTTTACTTATCTTATCAACTGTCAATATCGGTCCTGTCCAATGTAACAAATACATTTGATCTTATCTACTTTGCTAATGTTCTGGAAAGAACATAACACTGTAATGTGTAAGTAGATCATATCGTAGATTGGCAAGTCAGTGTAAATCCGGTGCACTAACTAATTGTAAATGTGGAAATCTTTCCTTGTGAATTCTATTCACGAGTGAAGTTCTATACTACGAGACATTCTAAAAGGGCGTCACATGATGGTGAGGGAGTTGGGATAAGAGAGTCACCCTCACTGGGCGAGGGCCTTCGGCCACTTGCCAATCCAAACTTCACCCTCGCTATGCGAGGGTCCCGAGCTGGTCGTCCGCATGCGCCCCGTTCCATCAGGCATCAAGGTCAGCCTCGCTACGCGAGGCACCCTCGCTATGCGAGGGTGAGGCTTTGTTGTGGCATCCGTGCTCCTAACCTCGCGACGCCTGCACCCGGGGGGAGGAGAGACAGCCTCGCTATGCGAGGGTGCTGCCATGTTGCAACGCCCGTATCTCGAGCCATGCCTACACCTGAGGGAAAAGGGGTAGCCTCACTACGCGAGGTAGCCTTGCTATGCGAGGGTGTGGCCGTGCCACGACACTCATGCTGCGAGCCTCGCGTCTATACGATCCGCACAAGCCAGCCCTGACCCCTGGCGCCTTGACTTCTCAGGACATGCATAGGTTGAAGCCTCCTTGACATAGGCACGGGATCACTTGGGGGAACCTTGTTGATATGCCAAACGAACATGAAGCATTGAACGGGAATTGATGAGGACGACCGAGTACGGAACACGCGCACTGACACGAGGCGTACGGTTGTGGAGAGAACAGAGGCACGACCCTATGATCTGCGTCTGAGGAGTAGTGGCGGTACGGACCTGTACGAAGAGTGGTGGTACCACTTGGACACCCCCGACCATATGCCAGAGCCGACAGTCCTTTGTCCTGGGCCACGACTCTGACACCACCAGGGTAGACACCACTACACCCTGAGCCACTACACTACCAGAGTACCAGTGTACGTCCCTGTGGTCTGGAACTTGTTTGTATTCTGGGCCAATAGAGCCCCCCCCCCCCTATAAATAGGCTCCAACCCCTCAGGCTAAGGGGTTGGAAAACTAAATGTATGAAAAAGACTTAAGAAAGATATGTTTCTGGTTTTCATTGTTGCCTGAGTTTTCTTCCGTTGATTAGAGTTCTTTCTATCTGATTCAAAGCTTCCTGTAGCATTGAGATTGAAGTTTTCTAACCATCAATCGTTGACGAGTTCTTACCGTCAACACTAATCTTAGGGCTAACTTATTTTTGAACATATAATCATATTTATATTCCACTGTGATTACGTCACTATAAATAAGATTAGCTATATGCTCGGGATTTAATAGAAGTTTATATTAAACAAATAATAATGAAAATAAAACATGTGAGCAAAGTGATTGACCAAGTCAAAAAATGATTTCTATTCTTTTATTGATAATAAAATGAGATTACAAAGAATTTGGGTTTTAATTAGGGCATAAAACCCCAACAATCTCTAGTATTTTTTTCTCAGAATATATTCAGACATGGTGAATGCAATTAAATTTGTGTTAATTGGTAGAAATTTGAGTTCTATATTTTAAGCAGGGAATATGACTATATCAATGAAGAAGAAGAATTTCATATTGGTTATTGAGTTTAATTGATTTTTGAATACTTACATATGTATTGTGACTTTTAGATATTTGTGGATTATATTATAAGTAAGCTATCATTTGTGTGAGTATTTTTATTTGAAATAAGTACTCAAAGTTTGTAGTTTGGTAACAGGTGTAAGGAAACATGGTAGTTCATTATGAGTTCTGCATTATTATACAACACATTACACTTTTTTTGTACACTTGATACCTTCTTAGTTGTAACATTATCTCAAGATAAAAGCTTGAAGGAATTATTGGATGAAAGATGTTCACCTTGTATAGGAACATCATATCCTTATTTATATGGACTCTTCATGCTTTTTAAAGTGCTTTCTTTCTGTATAAATTGGCTGCGTTTTATTTTCTTGTTACTAGCACAAGCTCTCTGTTTTGTATGCTTGATTCTTGATTACTGGTTTGAGTTTAAATGGGTATTTGCTTCGGTGTATGAGAAGCTTCTTGGGAGCCAATGCTTTAAATGCTTGTGGTGATTTCATGAAATGCAGAGAATGAAATTCTTGAATATATTATATGGACTACTGAAAATTTGTTGCTGGTTCACTTCATCTGTCTTTGTGTTGCCTTGAAGTTTCTTTTAAGGATCTTGATATTATATTATTTGCTTGTAGAACCATGTATATTGTGGTGTTCTTTTGACTACTGTTTCTATCATTCATTAAAGTTTGTGATTTGTTTCTGTTTCTGGCATTATTTCTTGTTTGTGTTTGTTCTTTTTTCTGGTTCGTTTTGTTGGTGTTCTTGGCAGGTTATTAAAGGGTTCAATCACTTTCAATATCATCCTCTATGTAACAGAAGGGTCAGACTAATTCTTCTTGTTTTTCTTATTATTGTAAAACACTTGCACTATTCTTTTTACCTTGCCTTTCGTTATTGTAAAACACTTGCACTATTCTTCAGGCAGGTTTCTTATCATTTTTCCTTAATTGATGTCCAAGAGATGGATGCAATAGTGTCAAGTTTTAATGCTTTTGAAACTAAGGAAGCAGGCCCACTAATTCTAACATGGGCAGTGTTTCTTTATCTGATTTCATCACTTCTGGGAAAAGAAGAAAACAATGCTCTAATGGTATGCATTTCAGTTTGGCTTTTTCTTTTCCCCCCTGCACTATACTGTTACAGTATTTAATTATCGGGGAGATTTTTGGCTGCATAATGATTGTCTTTCAGGGTCATTTATTGATTATTTTGTTGATTTTTCATTGGTGGTTCTATTAAAGTTGACATTTTTCTTTTCCTTCGTCGTTTTTTGATTGGATTTATTGCTTTAAATTTTTCAGGAATCACTTTGCAGTCAGTTTTGGGACAGAGAAAGTTTTTTTGATGGTCCTATTCGGTGTCTTCTTTGTAACCTAGAAGGTGAATTTCCCTTCAGGATTGTGGAACTTATTCGCCTCTTATCATCCCTATCTAAAGGAACTTGGCCAGCAGAATGTGTGTAAGTTTCTTTATTTCTTTGCATTGGGTTGAGGATTCTACAGTAATTTCTGTACGATTGTAAACACTACACTGTACTATATCAGTGTAATTGACTGCAAATATGTATCACTGTTTTGTAATTACCTGTTAGTGCCCAAATAACTTAAGGTCTAGAGTTTAGTACATGTTTGAGCTCCATATTCTATTACACCTCTCCTTTAAATGAGATATGAGATTCGATGGATCTACCCTAGAAATAATAGTATCATTCTAAATGCTTTTGTAACTCAAATCTCCCAAACTTTTAGCATGTTGTCTTAGTAATTAAGCACCAGAACCAAAGATGTCTTTAGGGTGAAATTGAGGCCCCTTCAACCTGAAAATGTTAATGTTTGTTTACTATAATATGTATCTATTCACTGTGTAATAGCAGTATTTTGAATTTTGAAGTATGTTCACCTGGTATTGCTTGCTTAGGTCTTATATTGTATACAGTTTTATTATTTGATTCATATTATTTAATTTTTTTAAGCATATACCTTACCTTTTATCTGCTATTGCAGGAGAAAAATGTCTCTTTCTCCATCAATTGGAGGAGAAAATGATACTTAATTTTGAAGGCTTTGTGTTGGGTAGTTGTAGAATATTTTGTGCTGAAAGTAGTAACTTTTCAATATGTTGAATATTTAAGACTACTTGAATACTTAAAGAACATTTTGTTATTGATGACAGTGTTGAATGTTTTAAACTAATTTGTGGATTGTTAATACAATGTTGAATGTTTTTACTTTTTTTTATTTGAAAATCAAATTCATTTGATAATACTAGTATATATTAGAAAGCTGATTTTAATTATATAAAAAAAATTAAAATATAATAGAATAAATTAGTGTTATATAAATGAATATATAATGAGAATTTAAACTTATCTAAATATTAAAATAATACGAAAATTGTGTTATAATATCTATTACAATAACACTTATTATGTAAAGAATTTTGTTATGCAAACTTCATTATACAACACAAATAATGTGTTATACTAAAGTGTTGTATAACACAAAAAATGTGTTATACTAAAGTGTAGTATAACACAAATTTATAAGTATTGAAATGTGTTATATAATCGACTATAAATAATATAATTAAACACTTATCTATTTATTAAAATAACACAGAAAGTGTGTTATCGTTGACAGTATAATAACACATCTGTATAACAATGATAAAGTGTTATGTAAAGTACCCTGACCTACGATAACATAGTCGGTCTTAACACATCAAAAAGTGTTATGGTATGTTTTGATAACACATTTTTGGTGTTATTAAAAGCATTTTTTCTTGTAGTGAACACTCTAAAGTAATCCTATCAGCTTGTAGGCTCTGAACTCAGCTTGATGAATGAAGAAATGGCTGGGTACTGGGTCTTATTTATAGAGTTCAAGAATGAAAAGATCTTCATTTAGCTTGAATAAAATAATGACTTTTTAATTTGAAAAACATTTGAATAATCGTTCAGCAGAGGCTGAAGACTCGGTCAGAAAGATTCTGGACTTATCAAGAGGTTAAGGATTAAAATGAGCTCGGTTTCAAAATCGTTTGAAAACCATGCACCACAGCCGATATATCGCCCATGCTAGGCGATATATCGCCTGTACTGATGCTCCTAAGGCTTGTCGAGGTGGTCGTGTGAAGCTACGTATTTTTCGTATCCCCGTATGGCGATATATCGCCCCTAGAGCTGCGATATATCGGCATACGCTGAAATATTATACACGTAATTATACTTTTTCAGCCTAATTTGAATTGAGTAAACAGCCTTGACTAAGTCCTTTAACGATTTCAAAATTGCTGGTAGACCCTAGGATTTTCAAATATTTCTCTTAATAAACTTATTCCTCAAAAATACTTAATTCTCATTAAACATACACAAGACAAGTGTTAATATCTTATTAGGTCTATCTAAACCTTATAGTATAATAATTATCATCTCCATAATCAGTCATATTAATCAAACCTTAGGTTATAATTAATATTTTTAAATTATAGGTTAAACTTATAAAATCTACAAGTGTTATTACGAGTATCCAACTAAGTCCTGGTTTGAACCAAAATCTACAGTTATAAAAATACTACAACTATTACTAGCTATTACTATTACTACTATTATCTAACTAACTAAGTAAAGTTCTTGGACTCTACAAAAATAGAGAGATTTAGTAATATTGAAACTAAATTTGATAAAAAAATTATTAATGATATATTTTAATACTAATTTATCAAATATAAAGAAGAGTTTTGGTATATTGTCTAAACTATAATAGGGTAAGTAACAAATAAAAGAATACTAAAACAGTGTAATCCTTTTTTAATATAATAATATACAAGCTATACGTATGTAACATAAAATAAATCTCAATCGACATTTTAACGTAACGTCTAAATACTTTATTTTTGTCACTTTCTTATGATAGTGACAACTGACAACAGATATCGTTCTTGCTTTTAGATAGTAAAAGATAATAATAAATCAAGATTAATAATTAATCCAACTTTATTATATTACTTAATTAGAGCATCCTTGGAATATGGAAAAGGAAGTCGTATTGTATTAAACAAGTAGAACATTATGTTTAGAATAAATTTTGTATTCTATTAATTATCACAATTACAAATTTTTATGCAGTATCAATTGTATTAATTAATACATAAAAAATTGTATGTGTTAGCTCGTATTGTATTTTTTTTAAATTAAGTTGTACTGTGGTAAGTCCGGGCTGAGGTCGGGGCTAGGGGTTAGGGTCCAGAGTCAGTGCCGGAGTTGGGGTGGGGCATCAGGGTCGACGTCGAGGTTCGGGTCCGATGCTCAGGTTTGGGCCGGGATCTAAGACTGGGTCGGGGTCGGGGGCCGGAGGTTGAGGTTGAGGTTGGGGTCAGGGGCCGAAGGTTGAGGTTGGGGCCAGGGTCCGAGGCCCAAGGCCTAAGGCCAAGGCTAGGGTCGGAGGCCGGAGTCAGGGCCTGAGGACAGGATCGGGGTCGAGGTTCGTGTCTGGGGCTGAGGTCGAAGGTCAAGGTCCTGGGCTGGGGGTCGAGGTCAGGGTTCGGGGTTCGGGGTTGGGGTCCGAGGTTGGGGTCCGGGGCCGAGATTGGGGTATGGGATGGGGTTGGGGGCCGGGGCATGGGCCCGGCTGGGGTCGAGGTACGGGTTTAGCTTAGGGGTTGGGGTGGGGTCGGGGTCACGATCTGGGGGCAGGGTCGGGTTTGGGGCCGGAGCTGGGGGCGGGGTTGGGATCAGGGCCGGGTTCGGGGGTCAGGGTTCAAGATCGGGGTCGGGGTCAGGTTTAGGGTTGGGGTACGTGGCCGAGTTTTGGGGTCGGGGCTGCGAGTTGGGGTCGGGATAGTATCACCTATGACATCATTTTTAAATATATATTTTATTTAGTTTTAATTAATACAATATAATTCAATTACATACCAAATATAATATAATTTAATAAAAATAAAATACAATATAATACAATACGAGATACCAAACCTGCCCTTAATTAACCATTGTATTCATTTGTATAAAAGTTGCAGTTAATTATATTTCAAGACAATCTCTCTTAATATATTATATATAAAATATAAGACATATACAACAGATTGCAGCTACTTAACAATTTTAAAGTTTCCTTTTTGCTAAATTAATACAATAACTAATTATTTATAGTATGCGATATGCATATGCCAATTTGATATATATATATATATCTAGATTTTCTTCACAAATTAATTGGGTACGAATTAATTAATTAAAATTTCTTTTAACTTCTCCATTTGAACTACATATTAATGTGTCAAGAAAGTATCAGTTAAAACGTTGTTGCACCAGCAATAATATATATCTAAGTATCTTTGCTGGCTTTACCCAAATATATTATATTTTCTTCGTTTGTAATCTTATTTTTTAATTTTTTAATTATTAACTATAAAACCCACTATTACTAATCAATTCCTTTATTCTCTGCTAGTAAAGTCATTGTCATTGTATTAAACCTCTCTTGCAAGTAATTCTATTTATATATATGGGGTTGACATTGAGTATATTAAAGTCAAAATCCTTATATATATATATGTGTGTGTGTGTGTGATTATCAGTTTATTATATTAATTAGATATAGAGATTAAGATTATCATCAATATATAACTCTCAAAAAATCTTTGATTAATTACATAGATATAGTAGAGTAATATAGAGAATTAACACTCCATATATAGACACCAAACCAAACACCTATATATATAGTGTTACAATGCTACTGCTAAGTACTTATCTCTAGCTACATCTATACACATATATACACATATATACACATATAATTATATATATTGATCAATGAAGATGAATTCGACAACAAAGGTGGATAGGAAGAAGATTGAAATGGCTAAAATACAAAACAAGAGCAATCTACAAGTGACTTTTTCGAAACGACGATCAGGTCTGTTCAAGAAAGCTAGTGAGCTTTGCACACTCTGTGGAGTTGAAGTTGCCCTAATCGTCTTCTCGCCAGCCAATAAGCCCTTCGCATTTGGCCACCCCGAACTCCACTCCCTCCTCCGCCGCTTTCTCACCCATCAAAACAACAACTCTACTGATCATTACGGCCACGTTATCGGTCGCCATGATCAACAGCTCAACGACCAACTTTCATGTCTTCTAACCCAACTGGAAGAGGAGAAAAAGAAGGGACGAGAGCTCAATGAGGAGATCAGAAAAGACTGTTATGATAATGGCCAGAGAAAGAAGATGATGTGGTGGTGGGAATCCGCCATTGAAGATGAAATGATCAGCTTCCATGAGCTTCAGCAGTTGAAGGTTTCACTGGAGATGCTCAAGGACAATGTGGCTCTGACGAGAGAAGCCCACAATACAATAAGTAATGGTGATATTTTTCTAAAAGATCTACAGTTTTGGCTATGAATGTGCCATTTTTCTAAATTTTGTCTAATTTTATGTTACTTTTGTAATGAAGCGGTTATGTGCTTAATAACTTGCAAAGTTTTGGGTTTTATTTGGAATATGTTTTGGGCTTTTCTGAAAACTCGTTATGCTGGCCCGTTATTTGTCAGTCATAGTGAGATTGTGATGAAAACACAAATAATAATAATAATAATAATAATTGAGTTTGGTGGAATATTTTTAATGCAATGATTTATTTATTAAAATTATTATGATTAGCTTGCTTCCACATGAAGATTTGTACTGGCACAGACTGAAATTGCTGTCACGAAAAATGTGGCTATGAAGTGAACTCCTCAAATTGCCTAATAAACTAAATAACTCTATCATACACAATTTCTAGCTTTTGAGTCATTATTTGTATTTACAAGCATTACTCTTTTTCTAAGTAATTCAATGTACATCATTCACTCTTTTCTTATAATAGTAATGATATTCCACCACCCTATTATCAAAAAAAAAAAAAAATTACCACCCTTTCTCTATACCGAAAATTAAAAGTACAACTTGTCACATTTTATCATTATTAAATATATAATTATTATAGTTTTTTTTTTTTTTTTAAATAAGAGAAGTGTGTAGTAGGCAGGGGTGTTCATAAAACCGCTCATAACGCACAAACCGCCCATACCACAACATACCGCACCGCACTGCAATTTACAGTTTAGAATCATTCGCAGTGCGGTTGCGATTTGCATTTTTGTCAAACTGCGCGATGCAGTGTAGTTTGCGGTTTTAAAATTTATAAATGCGGTTCAAACCACACCGCACCGCACCGCATCATTATATATATTAACATTTTTATATATTTTTTTCTTTTTTACTACATTTAAAATTAATACATAAATATTTATATAGTAAAAATATACATAATATGTTTTATAGGATGTTAGTACATATTCTACTTCAATCTAAAAATATTCCTCATAACTAAAATCTTTACTTCTATATTACATTTTTTCTTTGTTATTAGTTTGTTATATTTTTATTGTTTTGCTAAAAGCTTATTAGTTTATTGTATATTTAATTATTTTGTTAAACACTATATGGTTATGAGATTTATTATGAATATTTATTAATTATAATGTTTAATTGTTAAATTATTTGGCGATAGGTATAAAACGCCCATATCGCACCACATTGCATTTTTGCATTACGGTTTATGCAATTTGAGATCTATGCGGTGCGGGTTGCAGTTTGAAAAATAGTTCAAATCACATATATAATGCAGTCTAAAAAATTAGAAAAAAATTGCAGCACCCGCACCACAAACCCCTAGTAGTAGGTATAGCCAAACAATATAGTTACTAAAAACACTAGCTTTAACTTAGTGTAGTAGGTTAACAAAATATAACTAAGAACATAGGGATTCATCATTCAATTCTTATGAATTTGATCATATAATATATATTATATGTATATTTTAATGTTAGATCAAAAAGTAAGAACGTACACGTTCAACAAAAGCATCAAAAAAAATTCATCGAAAGATAGTGACAAAAAAGCTGAGATGTCATTCTCATCGTTAAGCCAAGCCAAGCAAAGCAATCGAACGGTTGTGATGGATTGGTGGCTCATGTTAGTTATGGTGTGGTGGACCCCACCCTTTCTCATCTTGGCTAAGTAAATAAGCCAATTGGGTTAGGACGACTGAGAGTGGGACCCACGTGACGTGCTATGGTCACAGCAACAACAACTGTTTTTGTTAGGCTAAACACAGCTGGAGCTCCAACAGGTTAACGGGTGGATCAACCTGTTTTGTGGCTGTGACCCAATCCGTACGTGCGCTCACCGCACAAAACGACAACGTATTCGAATATTTAATTTATTTATTTTTTAATAAAAATCCCACTTTTAAATTATTATTTTTAAAATAATTAATTATTGTACTTTTTTAAAGGACTCGGATGCTGATTTGCTGGCAACGACAGTACGTGCGCAATGTGATCCAGCTCAAACCAAATTTCCGTTATTTTTAATTGAGAATGGATTGTGTGCGGTTGTATTCATCGTAAGCTCATTTTTACAAAATCAATCATATAACCCCTGCCAACTATTTGGATTGGTTGGTGTTTACTACGTTTAATGCGTTTTTAATATTGCCATGCCAATTGTCATGTTAATTAATTGATGAATTATAATAAAGAAAATGGTGAAAATTGTCAATTTTTTTTAAGTGGTTTTGTATTTTAGCTTATTTTTTATATTTTTTTGTAAAATAGTTTTTGTCTAAAATTCGATTAATTATTTAAATTTTTTTACTAGTTGTCTAAAATTTTCAACTGACTATTTAAATTTTTCGAGTATTTGTCTAAATTTTTTATTAGTTGTCTAAATTATGAGATATCATCTTGTGAAGAATTATTAAAATTAATTAAAAAAAAGTATAAAATAACTTTAAAAAATAAGTTATTTTGAAAAAAAATATGTTATAATAATTATTTTGGAAATAAATTATATGAGTTGTTGTATGAGGAATTTTATTTTAACTTTTAATGTAGGAAAATAAGAATAAAAGAGATAATACGTAGGTATTCAATGTCGTGACTTGACTACATACAAGAGAGAAGCTATGACCAAATTCATTGCAATTGTATAAATTAACTGACTTATTCTTACTTTCTTTAATTGGTACCAATAAATAAATAAAATCAAATTTCGTGTACCATTCACGACAAATTCATGAATCATTATATATATCATAATTAAAATTAGTTCTAGATAACAACGTAAAAAAAAAGTGATTGGACGGATAATAGTTACCTTATTCACTAACATATTCCCTTTTCTATCTTTTTCTAATCTCAATATAATCTCAAAAAAAAAAATCAAATCCACTAAGGGAAGGTCGGTTTTATATTTATGTATTTACTTTTCCTAATTTGGCTTCATTAGTCAAAGTAAATAACATAAAAAAGGAAATATAGTTAAATAAAAAAAAAGGAAAGCGAGCTCTTATATAGACAACTGGATGCGGACCCATAGAAACATAGCCCAAATCTGAATTGACCCAGCTGTAATACAGGCTGTAGCGCCCTTGGTTTCATCATCTTCTTCGTTCTCCATGGGCATAATAACTCCCTCTGTATAACTTTCATTCTCAGACCTCTTTTTTTTTTTCAGTCCACACCTTCCCTGGTTTGTACTTACATCAAATGTTTCTCTCTTGAAAGGAGAAACCAATTCAAATCCAACCCAAAACCCCGCGAAAATTCACCCCCTTTAACTCTAATCCAATGGATCCGTGCCCCTTTATCCGGATCCTCATCGGTGACTTGTCGATAAAGTTTCCGGTGGCTTTGAAGCCGTCCTTCTCCGGGGTCCATCCCTCAACGTCGCCGTGCTTCTGTAAGCTCAAACTCAAGAACTTCCCCGTACAGTTCGTTACTATCCCTTTAGTCCCACAAGCTAATAGAACTAGTAGCTGTAGTAGTAGTAGTAGTGCTCCAACCCCAGATACCAGTTCTCAATCTTTAGCCGCTTCTTTCAATTTGAACAAGGCCCACATCGAGAGTTTTACAGGGAAGCCTCTTGTGTTGAAGATTTCGGTATATACTGGTCGGAGAGGAAATACCTGTGGGTTCAACGCTGCCAAGCTTGTTGGGAAAGTCTCTGTACCGTTGGATCTAAAGAAGGCTGAATCAAGACCTTTCTTTTTTCAGAATGGTTGGGTGTCTATGGGAGATAACAACAATACTAAGAAAGGGTCTTCGTCGCAGTTGCATTTGTGTGTTCGTGCCGAACCCGACCCGAGATTTGTTTTCCAGTTCGATGGAGAGCCAGAGTGTAGTCCACAAGTTTTTCAGGTTCAAGGGAATGTTAAACAACCCGTTTTCACTTGCAAATTCGGGTTCAGAAGCTCTAGTGATTTGAAAAACAGGTTGGTTTCCTTTTTCTTTCTTTTTTTTTTTTTTGAATTAGTTCTTCAAATTTTTAAAAGTAAAAGAAAACTCGTTCATTACTAACATTTCTTCTTATTTTGTTACAGTTCAATGTCTGAACCAAGCACTTCAAGGAGTTGGTTTCCATCTCTGAAGACCCACAATGACAACTACTCGAAGGAGCGTAAAGGATGGTCCATTACCATCCACGACCTCTCCGGTTCGCCAGTGGCGGTCGCATCAATGGTCACACCTTTCGTGGCTTCTCCCGGTTCAGACCGGGTCAGTCGATCCAATCCCGGCGCATGGTTGATTCTCCGTCCCGGCGAGGGGACGTGGAAGCCATGGGGCCGACTCGAGGCGTGGCGCGAACGCTGTGGCTCAGACTCGGTCGGGTACAAGTTCGAGCTCCTTAGCGAAACATCTACACCCGCCGCTACGCTCGCCAGCTCCACCGTGAACGCTAACTCCGGAGGAAAGTTCACCATCGACGTTACCTCGAGTATCTCTCCGGCGAACAGCCCGAACAGCAGCTGCGATTTCGGGTCTGATTCCAGACCTGGGTCAAGATCGGGCTCCGGATCCGGATCTGATTTCGGGTTCGCTCTTCCTTGTCAAATGTCGTACAGAGGGTTTGTGATGTCGTCTACGGTAGAGGGTTTGGGTAAACGGAGCAGGCCAGAGGTGGAGGTGGGTGTGCAGCACGTGACGTGCACGGAGGACGCGGCGGCGTTCGTGGCGGTCGCTGCAGCCATGGATTTGAGCATGGATGCTTGCCGGTTGTTTTCGAAGAAACTCCCAAAGGAACTAACTCAACTAAGGCAGTAGCAAAGAGTGTCGTTTGATAGTTTGGATTGTCGTTTTTTAGAATGAAAATTTTTTTAGGCATTTGGAATTATTTTCTTTTTTTTTTGGTGATATGACTGACAGCAAATTTTTAGCTGTATTATTTTTATTTTTTAATTTTTCTATTAAAGAGCGCATTGTACAGTGAGGAATCCGAATTAGTAGGAATTAAATTTTTTTTTCTCCTACGATTTTTTGTATTTGTATGTAAATATCATTTTTATAATTGAATTATCAATTTTTTTGGGTGATATTTATTCTTTGCTGAGATTTGTTGGGAAGCTAAAAGCTGAGAATCCTATGGTGTAATTATTCTGAAATAATCAATGCAATCGATGACGTGTCACCACTTATTTGTAGAATCCAGCTGGTTATTAGTTGGCATAGTCAGGCAATTTGTATTTTAAAAAATGACATGATGACTGGGATGTCAGAAATATCTATATATTTATTTATTTATTATTTTAATAATCCTCTTTTTTTTATGGCAACCAAAATACAGCGTTTACACTTTAGGATAAGAGTAATGATATTTGCACCTAAAATATGTACACAAATATTGCATATAGTGATGTGCTAGTTTAGTCTAGTCAATCACATTTATTAAAACTGGGACTACTGTTTTAAAAAGCAGTGTATAATATTTGAGTGCATATTTTGGGTGCACATATCATTACTCTTAGGATAATTTAATGGTAGGACTTTCAAAAAGAGCTCTACCGTAGGGTTAGGGCTCTTTTGTGTTCTCAACTCATGAATAGTTTTCGGCGCAATTTTTTTTTATGACCATGTATATTGTAGTTATTTAGAGCATCCTGCAAATTTTCAGAAAATTCCGAATAATTTACAGTGCCGAAAACAGATTATTGCACGCGTGACTAATTTTTTTATGCGCGTGGAAAATAGCATTTTTGAACTTAGTTTTCGGCACTGTAAATTATTCAGAATTTTCTGAAGATTTGCAGGATGCTCTAAATAACTACAATATACACGGTCATAAAAAAAATCGCGCCGAAAACTGTTCAAAGATTAAGAACACAAAAAAAACCCTACGATGAAACTCTTTTTGAAGGCCCTACCAAAGAACTTTCAAGACAAAATATATTCACGAAATCAAAACTTACACGGGTTGTGTTGGATTTTTTATTATTATTTAAGAGAATATAATTATTTAGTATTTTAATTTACATATTTCTTATTCTGTTATTTCAATAATATTTATATGATATTTTATAATTTAAAATTATATATTTTTATTTAATATTTTTTACTCAAATTTAAATAATAAAATTTTATTAATATGATTAAATTTTTATCAATTATATATAATTAAATAATTAAATTTGAATTTAAAACTTATATAAATAGAGACAGTTTGGTTGATAAAATTTTATTTAAAAAATTTAAGTCCAAGATACTAAATATGTACGATTTCAAATTAAAAAGTATCAATAAATATTATTAAAAATATAAATATATCAAATATATTTCGATAAAACACAAAAAAAAATCAAATAAGTATTTACTCTTTATTTAAATGACAATGTACTGTTGATTTTAAAGATAATATGAATGCATGGGAAGTAGAGTATTTTACTCTAAAGTAAAAAAAAAAGTATGAGTATTTTACAATATAGGAGAAATTTTATTTTAGAACTAATTTATAAATATAAAATAAATTAAGATTAAAATGTGAGCATATTTTTACTCTTCTCTTATGATGGCTTGTTGTTAGTAGTGGACAATTTTTTATTTGAGATAAGATGATTTGTTGGGGGAGTGAGATCTACTACTTTCCAATAACAAGGATCGAGATGAAACTTTTACACATTTGAACTAATATTATTATTGTTAATACCATACCAATAATTGTGATGGTCACTATTCAAATATAGTCAAATTAGTATGCAAGAAATCATAAAGTGTTGGAATCACACAAACTATCTATATATTTTTTTTTTTTTTAAAATCTATGCAACATTTTTAACTTATCACTCACTCTCTATATCTTCACTTATATTTTAATGTAATATAGAATCCTCATCGTATAAAGCAAAATTGAAATAACTGATGCCTAAGATTTTTTGAAGCAAATGAATAAATCTTTATTTATTCTCCTTGTACTACAAAAAAATTGATTACATTGAAAAACAAACAAAATTCATATGCTTTTTTCTTTTAATCTTTTTCAATGCTTCTTTCACAAGAGATGGTTGTTCTCCTCTCATGACTATGAGTAACTACATGTAACTCATTTATTATTCAATAATATGAATGAGTAAGTTATTAAGTAGAGAAATGATATTTGTCCCAAAAAATGCACATACCACTATAATAAATTCCACTTTTAATGACTCTCTATAATGTCTTACACCAATGGTGTAAGACATTAAAAATTAAGAGGTGTTTTTAATGTCTTATGTTGAAAGACATTGAAATTTTTTATTGCTGACTAAAATTGTAAGTCATTAAAATAGTGGGAAGATGTTGAAAAATGAGGGTCTAACACGTGCTCAGGAAGAAGATCCAACATCTCCCAATGGGAGACGTCAGAAGTACATGACTTCCAACGTCTCTCATTAGGAGACATTGGACACCCGGCACGTCTCCCAGTGGAAGACGTTGGATGTCCTCCCTGCCTATACCCTGAGCCTCCCTTCTCTTCTTCCTCTTGTGTGATTACAAAGACGTTTTGGGGAAAAATTCTGGCAATTTTTAGGGCTTCAAAGTTACGAGATTGACTCCATTTTCAAGCTTTCGAGGTAATTTTTCTTGAAAAAAATTATGGGTTTAGCATTAAGAAGATATATAAATATATATATGATTTTGTGTTAGTTTTTTATGATTATGAGTTTTTTTAAGGGTAGGTAATAATTTGGTATCCTGTGTTTTTGCAAAGTATCATTTTGGTACCATCTGTTTTCAATAATACTCATATGGTACCCTGTATTTTAAAATCGTACATATTTGGTACCCTAAACTCAAATTTAATTAATAAAATTTTACCAATTTAATCAAACTGCTGTCAATTATGTAAGTTCTAAATTTAAATTTAATTATTTAATTACATATAACTGATGATAGTTTGATCATATTGACAAAATTTTATCTATCAAATCTGAGTCTAGGGTATCAAAAATGTATAATTTTAAAATATATGGTACCATATGAGCATTATTGAAAACAGAGGGTACCAAAATGATACTTTGCAAAAACATAGGGTACCAAATGAGTAAATTCCATTTTTTTAATGGATTTGTAGGATTTTCTTGGAGTAAGAATATAAGGTGGAACTTGAGATTTTGACTCAAAATTTCTCTTTCAAACACACATTTGAGGTAAGTTTTTAAAATTATAAGTATAAATCATTGTTAAAATGATATTTAGTGAGATTTTTCTTTATCATTTTTTTATTAGTAGTAGATTTTGAGTGGGCTTCTAAGAAAATAACTTTGTTGACAATGTAGAAAATAATTTTAATTTTAATTTTACATATCACATTGTATAGATTTGAATCAAGTATATATGTTTATGATTTTTTTTAATTTTTATTATTATTTAATTCCAAAATTATGTATATTTGTATATATATTTTTTAATTTTTTTATTAATATTCTTGCTAGGTTGATTATATATAGTTACGTTAAAATAAATTTGTTAAATAATTTTAAAAATTAGAGATATATGAAAAGTTATATGTTTTTGTTGATTATTGAGTTTTTAGTAACTTAGTTGTTAAAGTTTATAAGTCTAAACTCTATATGTACCACAATTTTTGTTCAAGTTAATTAGTGACTCATTGGAATTTTTTTATTTGTTTTGTAATCATTTATTTATTAATTAATTTTAATTTTGTAGGTTAAGGTTTTGTTGGAGTTAGATTTTATGGTAATTTTTGCCTCAAATTTTCTATTTCAAACACACATTTGAGGTAATTAAGTTTCTAAAATTACAAGAATAAGTTATTGTTAGATGTTTAGTGATATTTGTTTTGTAGGTTATGGTTTTGTTGGAGTGAGATTTTGTGGTGTTTTTTGCCTCAAAATTTATATTTCAAGCAAACAGTTTGAGGTAATTAAATTCTAAAATTACAAGAACAAAATATAGATTGTTAGATATTTAGTGATATATTATTTATTAATTATTAATTTAAAGGTTGTGGATTTAATAGCAAAGTGGATTCCTAAGTGAAGTAAATTTGCTAGCTTGGATTATTAATTGCAAGAGATACATATATTCTCCTACTTCTACTTTTAATATTATTAAACAAATGTTAGAGGAGTTTGAATAACTTAAATATTTATCCATAGTGAAGTATGTTCTGAGATTAAATTATGTGCTGCGATGATAACGGAAGGCTGAGAACTTATGTGTCTTAGTGAAGTAGGTTCTGAAAAATTTGGTTGTGTGCTGCAAAGCTATAAGGAAGAAACTGTTGGAGTTTTATGCTCTAATTAAAACTCAATTTCTTTGTAATCTCATTTTATTATCAATAAAAGAATATAAATTATTTTTTGACTTGGTCAATTACTTTGCTCACATGTGTTTATTTTCATGATTATTTGTTTAATATAAATATCTATTAAACCCCGAGCATATATTTAATCGTATTTATAGTGACGTAATCTCAATGGAATATAAATATGATTATATGTTCAATATAAGTTAGTCCTAAGATTAGTCAGTGCACAGGATTTACACTGACTTGTCATTCTACGATATGATCTACTTACACATCGCAGTGTTATGTTCTTTACAGAACATTAGCAAAGTAGATAAAATTGGATGTATTTGTTACATCGAACTGGACCGATATTGACAGTAGATAGGATAAGTAAACATACCGTTATTATCTATTTTAGTCATATCATATAGTTTACCATATGTTAATTCAATCTCAATTCCGAGTGGTTAGTATTCTAACTGATTGTATTATTTGTGTTCTTTGACTTGTTCGTTACCAGCTTAACCTACGGACTAGCTCATACTTACATATTGGGAACTCGGTAGTTTAATTGAGTGGGAGTGTTAATCATAGATATGAACATCTATAGCTTCTGGTGAAACAGTAAAAATGATGGTTTCCTTTTATTTTGGTTCAAGGTGCTAAATGATAGAGATCTCAGTTTACTGAAATATCATTTACAAGGAACTAAATGTTTTAATGATAAAATACAATGAGAGGTAAAATGATATTTTAGTCTCATCTCATTGTAGATCATTCATAGAGGATTGAGTGACAATTATGGTTGTAACAATGGATAATTAATAACATATCTATATTTGTTATATAGTGTTCTATGAATTCAAGAGTGCAATTCTGAGTCTTTAGTGGAGTCATGAGGAATTAATAAGTTAGTAAATTTATTTGTTAAATTTATGATAACTTATTGGAGCTTAATTTCATAGGCCCATGGTCCTTACTGTACCATTGATAAAATCATCTAGATAGTCTCAATTAATTGATTTAATTATCAATTATAATTATCAAAGTTGACTAGGTCAATTTTGGATAATTTCACAAAATTATACAATTTAGAGAAGAAAAAAGATTTTAGGACAGATTTATTAATTAATACAAATGGATGTCTAGACTAATAAATAAGTTTAAATCAAGGTTCAAATTATAAATAATTAATTTGATAAATGATTTAATTAATTAAATCAATAGAAAATAATACATACATTGATTTTAAGTCCAATGGACTTATAATTAAATGAGAAATTTCACGGGCCTAAAGCCCATGAGAATTTCAACCTAATGGCTGATATTATCTATTATTTTATTGATTTTTTTAATTAAAATAAATGACATAATTGACTCTATAAAAATAATGCTAAGTGAGAGTTGAAATCAGATTTTTTAATCACTTGTTTTGAGAAGGTCAGAATATCTATTCTTGATGCTTTAGGTTTTAGATTCTCTCTACAACATAAATCATTTTCTAAGCCTTAATATTCTGTTCTATTCTTCTTCTCTTTGTATCTATCTCATGTGTTGAAAATTACTCACTCTAGTCTAGGTGATTCTAAGGATACTTTGGGAGACTGTGAGGAAATTTGAAGATCGGTTCAGTTTCTTGGTGATACCTTGCGACAGAAATGATTCAAGAGTTAGAGAAACTGAAGAAATGACTAATACATTCTGTTGCGTATAATCTAAGTGTTCTTATCATTATCTCTGTTTAAATTCAATTGTAGAAACATGTTCTAGGTTGTTTTATATTAATTTGTTTAATATAAGATTAACATGACAAATTAAGATCTTGTATAAGTTTTCCCAATAAAAACTTATTGTATGTTGTTAGAATTGTTTATTTTGTTATTCACATACAGATAGTTGTTAGGAACGAGCTTCCTAATACGCAGCGGAAAGGTGGTGTTGTTGGCCCAGTGTACAACAAAAATTTTGCAACATATTTAAACTACCTTTAAATATGCGGATCCATTAATATACATACATTAATCATAAACAAGATACTAATAGAAATCATACCTCTTGAAGCCTATCAAGTGTCATTGCTATCTTCTCGTATTTAGAACGATCTTCCTATCCAAGCCGCTCCACGTACTCACACCAAGATCTTCCAAAGCGTTCTCTACACCTCAAGAAATGTGTGGGCACTTAGAGAATGAAGGATAGTTTATTTGTGATTCTTCTTGATGTACTCAACTCATGAGATCAAGAGAATATGCCTGAGAATTGGTTCTTTATTTTCAGGGAGAGAGAAAACTATCGTTCTATTTTTCACAGAGCAAATGTGTCAGAGTAGTCTCACTCTTTTTTTTTTTTTCTTATTAGAATAATTTTCTGATCAGTCTTACTTAATAGAAAATATTCAAAATTAAAAAAATAAATCTGTAACCATTTTACAATTTACTTTTTAATTAATTAATTATTCCATTAATGAAAAAATCCAAAAACCAAATTTTGAATTATCCATTAATTAATTAATTAAATAAATAAATAAAATTGAAAATCCCATCCCTGAAAAACACTTCTCTACACGCCACACACAGTCCTGGACTGTGTGTGAACGTGTAGCTTCCTAATTTCTAGGGATATTGTTTTTTCAAATTTTATTTAATTATTTATTCAAATTTCTTTGTCAGATAAGATCTAACAACCTGATAGCTAATTCAAATTTGAATTCAAATTAACTATCTATTTAATTAATTATCAAATATAATTAATAATTTGAATAAATATTAATCTTTTAAATTCAAATCCAATTTGAACTTATCAGATTATTTTCTCCCACTCAAATAAAGATATTTAATTAATTCTACTAATTTGTTATACCCAGATTTCGAGCCATAGTAAATATGACCTCGAAAGCTGAGTTCGCATTAAATGGTCTCGTGAGGGTTAAGGTATGCTCTACGATTGTAAATTGAGCCTGCAGAGTATGATACATGACCTCGAATGTAGTGACCTCGAAATGATCTCGATCTCGAAAGGTAGCTCTAAGAGCCCCTCATCTTCAGGAACAACTTCGGAGCAGGGATCTTGAGCTCGATGTACTATCTCGAAAGCATTGTTAGCTCGGGAGATGTCAGTGGCTCGCACAATGACGTGAAACCTGAGATGCTGAAGCCTTGGAGATACGCTATAACCACCTTGAGTATCTATAAATATTGTAAACATGAGATGTAATCCTCATTTATTGATGTAAATCCCCAAGAATCGTGGGATATTATTTAGTCAGTTATGCGTTTCCTGGTCTTCAGGGACGTTTCCTTTTTTATCTGATTAAAGGCATTTAAAGCCATTTATTTTATTCACAAAAGAGTAACTACCCAAAATATGTGGGATAGTATTCTGCATCCTTCTCTATAAATATGTGGGATAGTATTCTGCATCCTTCTCTATTCACAAAAGAGTAACTACCCAAAATATGTGGGATAGTATTCTGCATCCTTCTCTATAAATAGAGAAGCCATGCACCATTGTAATGGACGGAAATTCTGATCTTGGAGAGGAAACTCTGGAGAATTCATGCTAAAGAATTTTTCAGAGATAATCTTAAGGTTAATAACAGAGACTCGTTGACTAGGCAGATTTAACTGTTGAACCACGTAAAAAATCGTGTGTTTGATTTGTTTGTTCCGTTTGGCCATCGTCATCCATTGTTTTTGTGCTCTTCTTTTATCTGTTGACGAAAAACGGCGTCAACAGTTTGGTGCTTTCATTGAGAGCCTTAAGCATTCATCCCTGAGAGATTTATGGCCGCAAATAATCAGAACACTCCTGAAGAAAATTACCCAAAGCGTCTTGGAAAACAACCAATGGAGAACCCGGAGTCTGAGGAGAGAAGTGGATCCTCCGATTCCCGGGGACCACCACCTCAACCGAGGGATGAGGATATGTACTACAATCCTGAACGTTACGTTCCTATTATAGAACTGGAAAACAGGCAGTTGAAACAACTGTTGGCAGAAGCCAACAAACAGAATGAGGAGTTAACTAGGATAGCCGCGGAGGCGCAGGTGGCTCAGCCCCGCCTTCGCGCGAAAACCAAGTCCCTCCTCCAAGGGACGTGCATGTTCCTCCCCGGAGGCCCCGTGGACGACCACGAAAAGATGCTGCCACGCAGAGGCCGACTCAACCTCCGGCACCAGCAGAGCCATCCGCTCCTCCTAGGCCCCAGAGGAGTACCCGAGCTCGGGTCCCGCCTAATCCACCTGCGGAAGCACCTGCAGGAACTGAGAATAACCGAGCTCCTACCGAGGCTCGGACTCAGGTTCCTGGTAGCGCACCGAACGCGACTGGCCCATCTCGGGCAAATTCTGGACCCTCTAGGCCGAAGCAAGGGAGGCAGCCACCGTCACCTATACGGTTCCCTCCATCTCCCGTAAGATATCCTTCACCTTCCCGCAGAAACGCTCAACCTGTTCAGAATCAGGATCAAGGGCGTACGGGGGATAGGCAAGGACACAGGGAGACTTTCCAGGAGCGGAGAGGCGCACAATCTGAGAGAAGTCAGACGTCCCGGTCTCGCACTGCGGAGACAAGGCGACATGGGAAGAACCCATCTCGAAAGGACCGATCAATAAGTTTCACCAGTGACGATTCCGGAGAAACCAGGTCCGTCAGTAAACGCGACCGAGGTCGTAAAAATACTGGAAGCCGCAAGATCCGTCCTGACCTGCGGAATCATCTGAATCAGAGCAGGGGGAAGGGAGATCAGACGAATCCAGACCTAAGGAATCACCTAAATGGGCATAGAGATCCCTCACGGAGACGCGAGCCTGGGATCATGATCAATGACTGGCAATTCCAGACACCGCCTAAGGACCCAGTCCAAGAAAGGATTGATCAGCTCGAAAAAGCCTTTAGGCTTTTAAAGAATGAACGAGGGAATGGTCGATACGAAGACTCTGACGAGGAGCTCGAGCCGTTTGCTCCCAATATTTCTAACACTTAGTTTCCCCAAGGGTTCCGAATTCCTCACGTCCCAGCGTTTGAGGGAAAAACCGACCCATGTAGCCACCTGAGTACATTCAACACTATTATGAGAGCTAGTAACGTGGGCTACGAGCTCAGGTGCATGTTGTTTCCAACATCATTGGCCGGACCTGCCAAGAGTTGGTTCGAGAAGTACAAGAGACACTCGATAACTTCATGGGATCAGTTGTCTAGGGACTTCAAGAAGCAGTTCCGGGCTATGATGGGAGTCAGACCAGAGGCATCCACTTTGACCAACGTCCGACAACAGCCGGGCGAAACACTGAAAAGCTATCTGACAAGATTTAATCTTGAGGTCGCCCGAGCTCGAGATGTGGATGACAGTGGGCACCTAATGGCTATCCGAGCTGGTGTTTTACCCGGGAGTGCCCTTTGGGATGACATGCAAGGGAAACCGGTGAAGTCGATAACCGAGTTTAACAGACGGGCGCAGAGATTTGTCAATGTAGAGGAGACGAGGTCAACGCTCAAGGCGACCTCGCAGACCGAAACTACAACGACAAACGTTAACTCCGCCTCAACCTCGGCTGACCCAGCAGCTTCACAGCCTACCTCAGAGAATCCCTCCAAGAGGAAAAAGAGCGAGGGAAATAACCCCGAGGCTGAAGGAGGAAAGAAGAAGAAAGGAGAAAGGTATTTCTCCGTATATAAAGTGCACACCGAGCTCAACGAGTCTCGGGAAAACATATACCTGGCTAATGAAAACCAGGTCCCCTTCAGGCGTCCGGACCCGATGAGGAATCAAAAGTCCAAGAGGGATTCCAGCAAATATTGCCGGTTCCATAGAGACACTGGACACACAACCGATGAGTGCCGACAGCTGAAGGACGAGATCGAAGGGTTGATCTCGAGAGGTTATTTCCGGAAGTATGTCAAAAACTAGAGCACTGGACAGACTAATGCAAGCCAGAGAATAGCCGCGCCTTAGACGGCACAAAATAATAACTCCCGATCTCGGGAAGAAGACAAGCCCCCACCGATTGATGGAGAGGATGTAATAACCATCTCGGGAGGGCCTCATCTCGTAGGAGGGGGTAGAAATGCTCAAAAGCGATACGTGAATGAGTTGAAGACGGGGGAGGGGTCTCCTTATGAACCCGAACCAAGGGCACCAAAAAGCCAAAGGGTTGAAACTCAACCTATAACCTTCACCGAGGAAGATGCCTCCCATGTCCAGTTCCCTCATCATGAACCACTAGTCATCACCCTACAGCTTGCCAACAAAAGAGTGCGCCGAGTTCTCATAGACAATGGGAGCTCAGTTAATATTCTCTATAAAGCAACACTAGAGAAAATGGGACTCTCCCTTCGTGACCTGAAGGCTTGTGCAACCACTTTGTACGGCTTTTCTGGAGAAGGAACCGCCTGTATGGGGTCCATCGAACTCCCTGTGACCTTGGGAGACTATCCAGTCTCGGTGACCAAGATGATGGAGTTCGTGGTAGTAGAGTTACCATCTGCCTACAATGTATTGCTCGGGAGACCCGCCCTGGTCGGGCTGGGGGCAGTTTCATCTGTAAGGCATCTAGCCCTCAAGTTCCCTACTCCAAGCGGGGTCGGAACATTAAGGGGAGATCAATTGGCAGGGAGAGAGTGCTACAGCATCTCTTTAAGGGGAAAGAAACAAACGAGCGCTCAAGCACTCGTTATCATACAAAACAAAGATGGGACGGTTTTAGAAATCGATGAGGAAATCGATCCAAGGATTGAGGAGAAAGTTGACCTCGAACCGTTGGAAGAGCTCGAAGAAGTTCAGCTCGACGAAGCTGAACCCTCGAAGAAGGTAAAGGTCGGAAAACACCTCCTAGACGAAGTCAAATAGCAATTAATTTGCTTTCAGAAGAAAAACCAGGATGTCTTCGCATGGTCACACTCAGACATGGTGGGGATAAGCCCAAATTTTGCGAGCCACGCATTGAATATAGACAAAAGCTTTCCCCCGAAGCAACAAAAGCGAAGACAGCTGGACGAGGATAGAAAGAAAGCACTAAAGGAGGAAGTTGACAGGTTGAAAGCAAGCAATTTCATTAGGGATGCTTTTTACCCTGACTGGGTAGCCAATCCAGTGTTGGTCCTGAAGCCCAATGGGACGTGGAGAACCTGCATTGACTACTCGGACCTCAACAAGGCCTGCCCGAAAGACTGTTTTCCGCTACCAAGAATTGACCAGCTCGTGGATGCCACGGTGGGGCATGGCCTGATGTCGTTCATGGATGCCTATTCTGGATATAAACAGATTCCCATGCATGCCCCCGACCAAGAGCATACGAGTTTCATCACAGATAAAGGGCTCTACTGCTACAATGTCATGCCATTTGGACTCAAGAATGCTGGAGCCACGTACCAGCGGCTTGTAAACATGATGTTTTCAGAGCAAATAGGGAACAACATGGAAGTTTACGTTGATGACATGCTTGTAAAGTCTCAACTTAACAAGAACCATGTTGACGATCTCGAAGAGTGCTTTGGCATACTCAGGAAATACAACATGAACCTAAATCCTATGAAGTGCACTTTTGGAGTGTCTTCGGGAAAATTTCTAGGCTTTATTGTCAACTCTCGAGGGATCGAGGCTAATCCCGACAAAATAAAGGCCTTGATTGATATGCCTTCACCTCGGAAGCATAAAGATGTCCAAAGCTTGATTGGGAGGATGGCTGCCCTGAGCAGATTCATCTCAAAGTCAACGGATCGTGGCCTTCCATTCTTCAACTTATTGAAAGGAAGTAAGAAGTTTGAATGGACAGAGGAGTGCGAGATGGCCTTTCAGGAGCTCAAAAAGCACTTAGCCGAACCACCTATCCTCTCGAAGCCTGAGACGGGAGAAGTATTGTTCCTGTACCTCTCAACCACCGAACACGCGATAAGCGCGGTTCTCGTTCGGGAAGAAGAGAGGGTGCAGAAACCCGTCTATTACATCAGTAAAAGATTACAGGGGGCAGAGTCAAGATATCCATTGATGGAAAAGCTTGCCCTCAGCCTAATCCATTCATCTCGCAAGCTCCGCCCCTACTTTCAAGCACATCCCATCCATGTACTGACAGATCAACCACTAAGGCAAGTCCTATCTAAACCAGAGGCGTCAGGTCGACTCCTTAAATGGGCTGTTGAGCTCGGACAGTTCGAGATCACCTACCATCCGAGAACGACCATTAAGGCACAAGCCTTGGCAGACTTTATAGTGGAGTGCACTGGTATAGCCGACGACGAGGTAATAACCACGGCCCACGAGCTGTGAAAACTTTACGTCGACGGCTCGTCAAATGAAAATGGAGCGGGGGCAGGAGTTATTCTGATCACTCCTGCAGGGAGCAAATTTCACTCTGCTTTAAGATTTGGCTTTAAAGCATCTAATAATGAAGCTGAGTACGAGGCTTTACTTGCGGGACTACGAATAGCAAAAGAGCTCAAGGCCAAAGCTATACATTGCTACAGTGACTCCCAGCTCGTGGTTAATCAAATCTTGGGAGAATACCAGGCTCGTGGCATAAGAATGGCAGCTTATCTGGAGAAGGAAAAATCCGCATTGGAGTATTTCGAGTTTTATGCAATCGAACAGGTTCCCCGAGAACAAAACTCAAATGCAGATGCCTTAGCTCGGCTCGCCACTTCCGCCGAAAATGAAGAGCTGAATGTTATACCCGTAGAACACCTATCAACACCCAACATTACTGAGCCAGACGAGGAAGATGTGTGTATGATTGAAACAGAACCAACCTGGATGAGTCCGATAGTTGATTATCTCGAAAATGGAATTCTTCCAAGAGATCGAAATCAAGCTCAAAGGTTGATGTATCAACTTCCTCGTTACACCATTCTGGACGGAAAGTTATACAGAAGAGGGTACTCCATGCCATTGCTTAGATGTGTAACTCCTCCCGAGGCTAAGAAGATCATTGAAGAAATTCATGAAGGGTTCTGCGGAGACCATACCGGGGGGCATAGCCTATCCAAGAAGATTATACGGCAAGGATATTTCTGGCCAACCATTAAAACGGACTCCTTCGAGTACGTGAAAAAGTGCGACAAATGCCAGAGATTCACCACGATACCCCGAGCTCCACCTTCCGAACTGACCATGTTGACATCCCCATGGCCTTTCGCGGTATGGGGCATCGACCTCATACGCTCACTCCCAACTGGCAAAGGCGGAGTTAAATATGTTGTGGTCGTCGTTGATTACTTCACGAAATGGACGGAGGCTAAACCATTGGCGACCATAACTTCGAAAAAGATCCTTGATTTCGTGGTAAAGAACATCGTATGCCGATATGGAGTACCAAGAAAGATTGTATCTGATAATGGAACCCAATTCGATTGCGACTTATTCACCAACTTCTGTAACAAGAACGGTATAATAAAGAGTTTTTCGTCAATGGCTCACCCTCAAGCGAATGGTCAGGTCAAAGCCGTTAACAAAACTCTCAAGAGCTCTCTAAAGAAAAAGTTGGAGGAGGCAAAGGGACGATGGCCCGAGGAATTGCCTCAAGTCCTTTGGGGATATAGGACTACAGCTCGGACTTCAACAGGACATACTCCGTTCTCTCTAGCGTACGGCTGCGAGGCGATGTTGCCCATCGAGGTCGAAATTCCGACGATCCGAACTCAGATTTACGGTCAAAGTTCCAATCATACTCAGCTCGAAGAAACCCTAGACTTGATCGAAGAAAAAAGAGAAGAGGCTCAGCTGAGAAATGCTGCGTACCAGCAACGAACCACGAGATATTTCAATAAAAGGGTCCGAGATCGAAAGTTCGGAGTGGGAGACCTGATTTTGAGACGCGTATTCTTAGCAACCCGAGATCCAGCAGCTGGAGTGCTCGGGCCAAACTGTGAAGGACCATACCAGATAGAATCAGTCATCCGACCTGGCGTATACAAACTTGCGAGATTAGATGGGAGCCTGATACCACGAGCATGGAATGGCGAACACCTTAGACCATATTATCAATAGTGTAGGAGGTGTTGCCTGTAACCATGAATTTCTATCTGTACTAGTTTGCTTGTTTGTTTGTTTGTTTTTGACTTTCATCAAATAAAAGGTCTGATTTGTTTCACATGTAATGTATTTTTATTTTTGCAATCTCCCTTAATTTAATAACCTATGGTCACACTCATAGGATACTAAGGGGGCATCATTGGTATACATACCACGAGCTTAAAAAATAATAAATATATATAAAGTATTTGGATGTAACCAAGTACGTGATTTAGATAGTTCGGACATAAACGAATTATCAAAGACATAAAGTATTTGGATGTAACCAAGTACGCGATTTAGATAGTTCGGACATAACCGAATTAAAAAAAAAAAAAAGTATTTGGACATGACCAAATACGCGAGCTTAGATAGATCGGATATAACCGACCATCAAGAACCTAAAACATTTGGAGTTAACCAGATGTGCAAACACAACAGGTTTGGAACAAACCAGCCAAAAAATTAGTCGAAGATAAGTAGGAATCTAATCCTATTTCGAGATAAGTCGAGATCGAGGCTGGAATATCTTAAAGAAAAATAGTTTCGAACTCTTAACCTCGGAGCAAGAACTGAGGATGAGGAAAAGTGACTAAAAAAAAAAAGATATAACCAGATCATTCATATTACACACCATATAAGTACTCTTGAGTTCATGGTAAAAGTAATATCCGACCTTGATAAGTAACGAGGTCGGAAGCGGATAATTCGAATAAACTATGCATGAATGCATCGAATTTCGAGCCTAAAAATCCAAACTATGTTTGTATGAATAAATAAACATAACCGGTTCATCAATGAAAAAATGTGCAAAATATTTCGAGCCAAGAAATGTAAGCATATAAAAGAATAGTAAAGGGAATTGTATCAGCCCCGTGGGCATAAATTAAAATAATTACAGAAATAAGGGGACGCAGCCCCGAAAACTGATCTCCCCGAGGTCATATTCAAAGAAGAGGAGTCTCCTTGGCCTTCTCAGCATCAGTGGCACCGGACCCCTCAGGACGAATAGCATGACTATCCTCCTGAGCTTCCCCCGAAACAGTGCCCGGAGCAGCCTTTTCCTTCTCGAGCTGCTCAGCCTTCTCCTTCTCAAGCCGTTCAGCCTCTTCCTTCACGAGCCGAGCATTCCATCGCTCAAGAAATGGCGCCTCGTGGGGACCCAAAAAGCTGGTGTCAAGCTCTTCGTTATAAGCCCACATCCGGTACATGGCTGAGTCAACCGCCGTTTCCTTCTTTTCTTTGTACTCGGCAGTAAGGCGAGCTTTGACATCCTCTATAAGGTCGAAGGTGGCGGTCTTGTCCTCCTCGAGCTTCTTATTGGTCTCCCGAAGCTGGATGTTATCTTTCTTCTGCTCCTCAAGTTCAGTTTTCAGCTTTCCGAGCTCCTTGGCCATTTCCTCACGCTCCTTAACCACTGCCTCGAGCTTAGTATTCGCCGCCTTCAGATCGTCGTTCGCTCTAAGGTGGAGGTCTCTCTCCTCTTGAGCATGAGTCTTGCTCGAATGGATCTCGTTGTTCAGCTCGTAATTGAGCTGGGCAGTGAAGGCAAGAGCCTGAAAAAAGAAATAAACCACCATTAGTCTCAGGACAGTATGAATGTAAGCAAAAGGAATAAAGAAGGATACTTACCGCGGCAGTGTGTTCGATACTCTTCTCGTACAGGACAGTGCGGTCTCGGGTGCCAGTTAGGCACTGCCACTGAGGAGCCTCGAAACTGCCGTAGCTCTGGCCGATCCGGGACATGACATCCGAAATCAGCGTAGATCCATGAGGTCCGGCAGCGTTGTCCACCACATATGAGTCCATATGGGTGGAGATGGTTAGCTTCTGAGCTCGAGAAGCAGAAGGTCTCTTGGCGAGCTGAGCAGAAGACGTTTGACCCGCCACAGGAGGTTGGGATTCGACCACGGCAGGGACACCAGCCTGCGAGGCCGGTGCCACCGCAGAGATGACGGCCTGCGAGGATGGCATCGTCGTGGGGGCGTTAGTCTGGCCAGCCGACGCAGCAGCAGAGCTCGAAGCCGGCGGGGGAGGAGGAGGCGTTTTCCTAGATCTCTTGGAGCCTTTCCCCGGCTGGCTGGTTTTCAGTCCCCCTGCCCTGGGGCGTTTGCTCCTCTTGGCACCCGCATTGTCGATAAGGGCGTCGAGGTCGGAGTCCATATCGCCTGCACAAGTCAACACAGTGAGTCAGTAAAAGAGGTGTACAAGTTACTTCAGTATCACAGACATATAGAGTGATGGTAGAAAAAACCTAACTGGAACTTTCCCCCGAGCTTGAGCTTGGGGACCATGAAATTCCCCCGTCTTCAGAAGAGGCGGGGGGAGTGCCTTCCCTATAAGTTGGTGATAACCTCGAGAGGTCCCTATAGTCATTGGTCCCATACTGCACCGCTATCCCATTCCACACCTCGTCCGTGGTGTACATGGTATCATATTTCCCGAGCCCACTATCGAACCTATGGACACAGTCGTCTACCCAACTCCATATGTAGAAGTGGTATCTATCCTGTGGGCACGAGACTAACCTATTGGGTCTGTGTTTTAGCAAAGTGGGGGACCACATTCTCGAAGTAGGAAGGGTTTTACCTTCATCTGAGTCCGAGCTCGAGGCTTCGTCGTTGGCTTCGTTCCCAGATCGCGGACTCCTCAAGCGAATTGGGAGAGGTGTCCTCTTTTCTCTCCTCGGAAGAAGGGTGTTTGTGGGCTGTGGCACCTCCTCCCAACGTTCGTATTTTTTATTAGACCAGTCAGAGGTTGACTGACCTTCTCCCAACAACCCACAGGCTCGGAGCTGGTCCTCATGAAGAAGATACGAGAGAGACCTCCTGCCATAAGGAAGTCCGAGTAAGGCCTCTCTGTGTTCCCTCATTGTCTTGGAGGGGGAGGGACGCTGAAAATTAGCTGAAAGGCGAAGCACATTTCAGCTAAGTATGGTCTTAAGGGCTAAAACTCCGAGCTCAAAAAAAAATAAAAGTAGTAAGAATACTTACGAATCCGCCTGAAAGAACGATGTCGAGATGGGGACAGACCGTCTGTCCAGAAAAAAGCCTTTTTGGAGTCAGGAGGGTGGTTGGGAAGATCTTCGAAAATCTTCGTCTCCTTAGGGTAGCTCGAGAGATAGTAGAAACCATCCCTCCCCGAGCTCGGGAGGAGTTACTTTTCAAACAAAAGAGATATAAAATCTTTTGAGGCGAGGGTCCTTTCCACTGCAGCTCGTGGAACAAGGATCTCAGGGCAGACAGCACCCTGTACGAATTGGTGTTGAGTTGGAATGGAGCCAACCCAACGAAATCAGTGAAGTCTCTGAAAAAGGACTTCAAAGGCAGCAGAGCTCCCGCCCTTATATGTTCCTGGCTCCAGGCCGCGTATTTCACACTGGCATCGCGACCCCCAGGGGCGAAACAGCTCCGTTCGTGACTAGCCGGAGCTCGACACTTCAGGGTGTCTAACGAACTAAGGCCATGGAGGGCCAAGATGTCAGTTATTTGGTCGGTGGTGGTAACCGTGCTCTGGTAGAACTCAGCTTCGAACATCTCCCTCCTAGGCTGTGAAGACGAAGGCTCCGCCATTAAAGAAAATTGGAGTTCCCCCGGATGATATGCAACCGTGACTTTTAACGCAGGGTCGAGGGGGATTGGCCTAGGTCCTGGGTTGGGCTCGGGATAGATGGCCTCCCGAAGGACTCTTCTCTTCATTTCGATGACCTCGTCTATCTGACGGCGATAGTGGGCTCGAATGTCCTCTTGCTCGCGAGCAAGCTCGTATTCTTTTATCCGACGCTGATTCCGGGCGAACAGCGATTTTGGGCTCGGAGATTTGGGCTCGTAAGGGATGGCTCGCAATGACCCCCACCGTCTTTCCAGATTCTGTGACATCTAACGAGAAAGAAAAAATGGTGAGGGCCATGCATGCAAGAATCACGAGCTCGATGGTATGAGCTCGGGGATTTAGGAACAAGAAATTAAATATTGAGACCCTTACTAAAGAGTCAGAACGTGTGTTCCACGGGAGAGAAAAGGAGCGTGGAAGATTTTTTGAAAATCCCGAAATTCAAGGGAAAGAAAGGTGGCGGTTAGCCAGGAAGGACATTCTCGGTTTTCGTGCATTTGTCAAGGACAAAGGATTTTACCCAAAAACTTAGTGGACAAGAAACATGGCCTAAAATTTTCAAAACCCAGAAAATTGAAACTTTGCTCAAACGTTATGTTATACCCAGATTTCGAGCCATAGTAAATATGACCTCGAAAGCTGAGTTCGCAACAAATGGTCTCGTGAGGATTAGTGATCTAGGATTGTAAGTCGAGCCTGCAAAGTATGATGTATGATTTCGAAAGCGGTGATCTCGAAATGACCTCGATCTCGAAAGGTAGCTCCGAGAACACTTTCATCTTCAGGAACTTCGGAGCATGGTTCTTGAGCTCGATATCCCATCTCGAAAGAAACGTTAGCTCGGGAGATGTCAGTGGCTCGCACAATGACATGAGACCAGAAATGCTGGAGACTTGAAGATACGCCATAACCACCTTGAGTATCTACAAGTGTAATAACTATGAGATGTAGTCCTCATTAGTTTATGTAAATCCCCAAGAATTGTGGGATATTATTTAATACAGTTATACGCCCCCTGATCTTTGGGGGACGTTTCCTTTAATATCTGATTATTGGCATTTAAAGCCATTTATTTGTATTCACAAAAGGGTAACTACCCAAAATATGTGGGATAGTATTCTGCATCCTTCTCTATAAATAGAGAAGGCATGCACCATTGTAAAGGGGACCGAAATCCTAATCCTTGAGAGAAAACTCTGGAGAATTCTTGCTAAAGAATTGTTTAGAGATAATCTTGAGATTAATAACAGAGACTCGTGGACTAGGCAGATTTAACTGCTGAACCACGTAAAAAACCGTGTTTGATTCGTTTGTTTATTTTTGGCCATTGTCTTAAATTGTTTACGTGCTCTATTCTTTTATCTGTTGACGAAAAACGGCGTCAACAGTTTGGTGCTTTCATTGAGAGCCTTAAGCATTCATCCCTGAGAGATTCATGGCTGCAAACAATCAGAACACTCCTGAAGAAAATTACCCAAGGCGTCCTGGAAAACAGACAATGGAGAACCCGGACGCTGATGAGAGGAGTGGGTCCTCCGATTCCCGGGGACCACCTTCACAACCAAGGGATGAGGACATGTACTATAACCCTGAACGTTATGTCCCTATTGTAGAATTGGAGAATCGGCAGCTGAAACAGTTGTTGGCAGAAGCCAACAAACGTAACGAGGAGTTGACTAGGATAGCCGCAGAGGCGCAGGTGGCTCAGCCCCCGCCTCCGCGCGAAGACCAAGTCCCTCCTCCAAGGGACGTGCACGTTCCTCCCCGGAGGTCCCGTGGACGTCCACGAAAAAATGCTGCCACAAGGAGGCCGGCACAACCTCCAACACCAGCAGAGCCATCCGCCCCTTCTAGGCCTCAGAGGAATACCCGGGCTCGGGTCCCGCCTCATACACCTGCAGAAGCACCTGCAGGAACTGAGAATAACCGAGCTCCTACCGAGGCTCGGACTCAGGTTCCTGGTAGTGCACCGAACGCAACTGGCCCATCTCGGGAAAATTCTGGGCCCTCTAGGCCGAAGCAAGGAAGACAACCACCGTCACCTATACGGTTCCCACCGTCTCCCATAAGATATCCTTCACCTCCCCGTAGAAACGCTCAACCTGTTCAAAATCAGGGTCAAGGGCGTACGGGGGATAGGCAAGGACACAAGGAGACTTTCCAGGAGCGGAGAGGCGCACAATCTGAGAGAAGTCAGACGTCCCGGTCTCGCACTGCGGAGACAAGGCGACATAGAAAGGATTCACCACGAAATGACCGATCAATAAGTTTCACCAGTGACGAGTCCGGAGAAATCAGGTCCGTCAGTAAACGCGACCGAAGTCGTAAAAATACTGGAAGCCGCAAGACCCATCCCGACCTGCGGAATCATCTGAATCAGAGCAGGGGGAAGGGAGATCAGACGAATCCGGACCTAAGGAATCACCTAAATGGGCGTAGAGATCCCTCACGGAGACGCGAGCCTGGGATCGCGATTAATGACCGGCAATTCCAGACACCGCCTAAGGACCCAGTCCAAGAAAGGATTGATCAGCTCGAAAAAGCCTTTAGGCTTTTGAAGAATGAACGAGGGAACGGTCGATATGAGGACTCTGATGAGGAGCTCGAGCCGTTTGCTCCCAATATTTCTAACACTCAGTTCCCTCAAGGGTTCCGGATTCCTCACGTCCCAACGTTTGAAGGAAAAACCGACCCATGCAGCCACCTGAGTACATTCAACACTATCATGAGAGCTAGTAACGTGGGTTACGAGCTCAGATGCATGTTGTTTCCGACATCATTGGCCGGACCTGCCAAGAGTTGGTTCGAGAAGTACAAGAGACATTCTATAACTTCGTGGGATCAATTGTCTAGAGACTTCAAGAAGCAGTTCCGAGCTATGATGGGAGTCAGACCCGAAGCATCCACTTTAACTAACGTCCGACAACAACCGGGCGAAACACTGAAGAGCTACCTGACAAGATTTAATCTAGAGGTCGCCCGAGCTCGTGACGTGGATGACAGTGGGCACTTGATGGCCATCCGAGCTGGTGTTTTACCCGGGAGTGCCCTTTGGGATGACATGCAAGGGAAACCGGTGAGGTCGATAACCGAGTTTAACAGACGGGCGCAGAGATTTGTCAATGTAGAGGAGGCGAGGTCAACGCTCAAGGCGACCTCGCAGACCGAAACTACAACGATAAACATTAACTCCGCCTCAACCTCGGCTGACCCAGCAGCTCCACAGCCTACCTCGGAGAATCCCTCCAAGAGGAAAAAGAGCGAGGGAAATAACCCCGAGGCTGATGGAGGAAAGAAGAAAAAAGGAGAAAGGTATTTCTCCGTATATAAAGTGCACACCAAGCTCAACGAGTCTCGGGAAAACATATACCTGGCTAATGAAAACCAGGTCCCCTTCAGGCGTCCGGACCCTATGAGGAATCAAAAGTCCAAGAGGGATTCCAGCAAGTATTGTCGATTTCATAGGGACACCGGACACACATCTGATGAGTGCCGACAATTGAAGGACGAGATCGAAGGGTTGATCTCGAGAGGTTATTTCCGGCAGTATGTCAAAAACCAGAATACTGGACAGGCTACTGCCAGCCAGAGAGTAGCCGCGCTTCCGGCAGCACAGAATAATAACTCCCGATCTCGGGATGAAGACAGGCCTCCGCCGATAGATGGAGAGGACGTAATAACCATCTCGGGAGGTCCTCATCTCGCAGGAGGGGGCAGAAATGCTCAAAAGCGATATGTGAATGAGCTGAAGACAGGGGACGGGTCTCCTTATGAACCCGAACCAAGGGCACCAAAAAGCCAAAGGGTTGAAACTCAGCCTATAACCTTCACCGAGGAGGATGCCTCCCATGTCCAGCTCCTTCATCATGATCCACTTGTCATCACCCTACAGCTTGCCAACAAAAGAGTGCGCCAAGTTCTCATAGACAATGGGAGCTTAGTTAACATTCTTTATAAAGCAACACTAGAAAAAATGGGACTCTCCTTTCGCGACCTGAAGGCTTGTGTAACCACGTTGTACGACTTTTCTGGAGAAGGAACCGCCTGTATGGGGTCCATCGAACTCCCTGTGACCTTGGGAGACTATCCAGTCTTGGTGACCAAGATGATGGAGTTCGTGGTAGTAGAGTTACCATCTGCCTACAATGTATTGCTCGGGAGACCCGCCCTGGTCGGGCTGGGGGCAGTTTCATCTGTAAGGCATCTAGCCCTTAAGTTCCCAACTCCAAGCGGAGTCAGAACATTGAAAGGAGATCAATTGGCAGGAAGGGAGTGCTACAACATTTCCTTAAGGGGAAAGAAACAAACGAGCGCGCAAGCACTCGTTGTCATACAGAATAAAGATGGGACAGTTTTAGAAATTGATGAGGAGATCGATCCGAGGATTGAGGAGAAGGTTGACCTCCAACCTTTGGAAGAGCTCGAAGAGGTTCAGCTCGAGGAAGCTGATCCCTCAAAGAAAGTGAAGGTCGGGAAACACCTCCAAGACGAATCAAAATAGCAATTAATGTGCTTTCTGAAGAAAAACCAGGATGTCTTCGCGTGGTCACACTCTGACATGGTGGGAATAAGCCCTAATGTAGCGAGCCACGCATTGAATATAGACAAAAGCTTTCCCCCGAAGCAGCAAAAGCGAAGGCAGCTGGATGAAGACAGAAAGAAAGCACTAAAGGAGGAGGTGGACAGGCTGAAAGCAAATAATTTCATAAGGGACGCTTTTTACCCGGACTGGGTGGCCAATCCAGTGTTAGTCCCGAAACCCAATGGGACGTGGAGAACATGCATTGACTACTCAGACCTCAACAAGGCCTGCCCGAAAGACTGTTTTCCCCTGCCGAGAATTGACCAGCTCGTAGACGCCACGGCGGGGCATGGTCTGATGTCGTTCATGGATGCTTATTCTGGATATAACCAGATTCCCATGCATGCCCCCGACCAAGAGCATACGAGCTTCATCACAGATAAAGGGCTCTACTGCTACAATGTCATGCCATTCGGACTCAAGAATGCCGGAGCCACGTACCAGCGGCTCGTAAACATGATGTTCTCAGAGCAAATAGGGAACAACATGGAAGTTTATGTTGATGACATGCTTGTAAAGTCTCAACTTAACAAAAACCATGTTGATGACCTCGAAGAGTGCTTTGGCGCACTCAGAAAGTACAACATGAAGTTGAATCCTTAGAAGTGCACTTTTGGGGTGTCTTCAGGGAAATTTCTGGGTTTCATTGTCAACTCTCGTGGAATCGAGGCTAATCCCGATAAAATAAAGGCCCTGATCGATATGCCTTCACCTCGGAAGCATAAACATGTTCAAAGCTTGACTGGCAGGATGGCAGCTCTGGGCAGGTTCATTTCGAAGTCAACGGACCGCGGTCTCCCATTCTTCAACTTATTGAAAGGAAGTAAGAAGTTCGAATGGACAGATGAGTGCGAACTAGCCTTTCAGGAGCTCAAAAGGCACTTGGCCGAACCACCCATCCTATCGAAGCCTGAGACGGGAGAAGTATTGTTCCTATACCTCTCAACAACTGAACACGCGATAAGCGCGGTGCTAGTTCGAGAAGAAGAAAGAATACAGAAACCCGTCTACTACATCAGTAAAAGATTACTGGGGGCAGAGTCAAGATATCCACTGATGGAGAAGCTCGCCCTCAGCCTAATCCACTCATCTCGCAAGCTCCGCCCTTACTTTCAAGCGCATCCTATCCATGTACTAACAGATCAACCACTAAGGCAAGTCTTGTCCAAACCAGAGGCGTCTGGTCGACTCCTTAAATAGGCTGTTGAGCTCGGACAGTTCGAGATCACCTACCATCCGAGAACAACCATTAAGGCACAAGCGTTGGCGGATTTTATAGTGGAGTGCACCGGTACAGCCGACGACGAGGTAACAACCACGGCCCACGAGCTGTGGAAACTTTACGTCGACGGGTCGTCAAATGAAAATGGAGCAGGGGCAGGAGTTATTCTGATCACTCCTGCAGGGAGCAAATTTCACTCTGCTTTAAGGTTCGGCTTTAAAGCATCTAATAATGAAGCTGAGTATGAGGCTTTACTTGCGGGACTACGAATAGCAAAAGAGCTCAAGGCCAAAGCTATACATTGTTACAGCGACTCCCAGCTCGTGGTAAATCAAATCTTGGGAGAATACCAAGCTCGTGGCACAAAAATGGCAGCTTATCTGGAGAAGGCAAAATCCGCATTGGAGTTTTTCGAGTTTTATGCGATCGAACAGGTTCCCCGAGAACAAAACTCAAATGCAGATGCCTTAGCTCGGCTCGCCACTTCCGCCGAAAATGAGGAGCTGAATGTTGTACCCGTAGAACACCTGTCAGCACCCAGCATTACTGAGCCAGACAAGGAAGATGTGTGTATGATCGAGACAGAACCGACCTGGATGAGCCCGATCGTTGAGTACCTCGAAAATGGAATTCTTCCAAAAGATCGAAATCATGCTCGAAAACTAATGTATCAACTTCCTCGTTACACCATCCTGGATGGAAGGCTATACAGAAGAGGGTATTCCATGCCATTGCTCAGATGTGTGACTCCACCCGAAGCAAAGAAGTTTATTGAAGAAATTCATGAAGGGTTCTGCGGAGATCATACCGGGGGGCATAGCCTATCCAAGAAGATTATACGCCAAGGATATTTTTGGCCAACCATTAAAACGGACTCTTTCGAGTACGTGAAAAAGTGCGACAAATGCCAGAGATTCGCCACGATACCCCGAGCTCCACCTTCCGAACTGACCATGTTGACATCCCCATGGCCTTTTGCAGTGTGGGGGATCGACCTCATAGGCTCGCTCCCAACTGGCAAAGGAGGAGTAAAGTATGCTGTGGTCGCGGTTGATTACTTCACAAAATGGACGGAGGCTGAACCATTGGCGACCATAACTTCGAAGAAGATCCTAGATTTCATGATAAAGAACATCGTGTGCCGATATGGAGTGCCAAGAAAGATTGTGTCTGACAACGGAACCCAGTTTGATTGCGACTTATTTACCAACTTTTGTAACAAGACCGGTATAATAAAGAGCTTTTCGTCAGTGGCTCACCCTCAGGCGAATGGTCAGGTCGAAGCCGTTAATAAAACTCTCAAAAGTTCTTTGAAGAAAAAGTTGGAAGAAGCAAAGGGACGATGGCCTGAGGAGTTACCTCAAGTCCTTTGGGGATATAGAACTACAGCTCGGACATCAACTGGATATACCCCATTTTCTCTAGCATACGGCTGCGAGGAAATGTTGCCCATTGAGGTCGAAATTCCAACGATTCGAACTCAGATTTACAATCAGGATTCAAACCACGCTCAGCTCGAAGAAACCCTAGACTTGATCGAAGAAAAAAGGGAAGAGGCTCAGCTAAGAAATGCTGCTTACCAGCAACGAACCACAAGATATTTCAATAAAAGGGTTCGAGATCGAAAGTTCGGAGTGGGAGATCTGATATTGAGACGCGTATTCTTAGCAACCCGAGATCAATCGGCTGGAGTACTCGGGCCGAGCTGGGAAGGACCGTACCAGATAGAATCAGTCATCCGACCTGGCGTATACAAACTGGCAAGATTAGATGGGAGCCTGATACCACGAGCATGGAATGGCGAACACCTTAGACCTTATTATCAATAGTATAGGAAAAGTGTTGCCTGTAACCATGATTTTCTATCTATGTTTCTTTATTTTTGAATGACATGTCTACTTTGTTCCGCATGTAATTTATTTTTTATTATTTTTGCAATCTCTCTTAAGTTAATAACCTATGGTCACACTCATAGGATATTAAGGGGGGCATCATTGGCATACATACCACCAGCTTAAAAAATAAAAAGTAATAAATAAAACATGAAGTATTTGGATATAACCAAATACGTGAGCTCAGATAGTTCGGACTTAACCGAGTTATCAAAAATATAAAGTATTTGGACATAACCAAGTACGCGATCTTAGATAGTTCGGACGTAACCGAATTATCAAAAATATAAAGTATTTGGACATAACCAAGTACTCGATCTTAGATAGTTCGGACGTAACCGAATTATCAAAAATATAAAGTATTTGGACATAACCAAGTACGCGATCTTAGATAGTTCGGACGTAACCGAATTATCAAAAATATAAAGTATTTGGACATAACCAAGTACGCGATCTTAGATAGTTCGGACATAACCGAACCATCAAAAAAATAAAGTATTTGGACATGACCAAATATGCGAGCTTAGATAGTTCGGACATAACCGAACCATCAAAAAACCTAAATATTTGGAGTTAACCAGATGTGCAAACAACAGATTTGGAACAAATCAGCCAAATCATCGATCAATGATAAATGGGAGCCTAGACCTATTGCGAAATATGTCGAAATCGAGGCTGGAATATCTTAGAAAAATAGTTTCGAACTCATAACCTCGGAGCCAAGATACTGAGGATGAGGAAAAGTGACAGAGATATAACCAAATCATTCATATTACATGCCATATAAGTACTTTTCAGTTCATGGTTAAAGTAATATCCGACCTTGATAAATAACGAGGTTGGAAGCAGATAATTCGAATAAGCTATGCATGAATGCATCGAATTTCGAGCCTAAATCTAAACTATGTTTGTATGAATTAAATAAACATAACTCATCAATGCAAGAAAAATGCAAAATATTTCGAGCCAAGAAATGTAAAGCATATAATAGAAAAAGTTAAAGAAATTGTGTCAGCCCCGTGGGCACAAATTTAAATAGTTACAAGAATGAGGGGACGCAGCCTCGATAACTGATCTCTCCGAGATCGGATTTAAGGAAGAGGAGTATCCTTGGCCTTCTCAGCATCAATATCACCAGACCCTCCAGGACGAATAGCATGACTATCCTGCTGGGCCACCTCTCGAGCAGCTGTACTTGCCAAAAGACGGACATTCCACCGCTCAACATATGTGGCTTCGAGAGGACCCAGGAAGCTGGTGTCAAGATCGTCATTGTCGGCCCAAAGTTTGTACATGGCATGGTCGACCGCTTTCTCCCTCTGCTCCTTAGACTCATTCAGGAGGCGGGTCTTCTCGCTCTCCATGAAATCGAAGGTGGCAGACTTCTCCTCTTCGAGCTTGGCTTTTGCCTTCTCGAGCTCAGCGTTTGACTTTTCAAGCTCCTCGAGACGGGTCTTCAATCTTTCAATTTCAGACTTCGAGTCTTTGAGCTCGTCAACCATCTTCAGCTCGAGATCCTTCGACTTTTGAGCCAGAGATAAGCTCGTTTGCACCTCGTTGGTCAGCTTGTAGTTGAGTTGCGTTGAAACAACAAGGGCCTGAAACACAAAGAATGAATCAGAATTATAATCAGAGACATAAATACTCTAAGACATAAATACCCTAAACAGAATTGAGAAGGCTACCGCGGCGGAAAGTTCGATACTCTTCTCATAAAGAGTGTTGCAGTCCGAGGCTTTGCGCACGAGGTCCCAGTGGTCGGCACCAAAGCCAGAAAAGCTCTGAACCACCCGAGAAAGGACGTCCGAGCTGAGAAGCCCCCCTTCTGCCCCAGCGGCGCCATCAAGTACATATTCCTCAGTATGAGTTCGGGCCGTTGGCAGCTGAACCGTTGAGGTAGAAGGTTTCTTCGGAGGCCGAGCAACTATTAACCGGGTCTCGGTGGGAAGCTGCGAGATGGATGCAGTAGAGCCTGACCCATCGACCTGGGCAGTCGGCTCCTTGGAGGTGTCCGCAGTGATCTGGGCCGTGGGAGTCGTCTCGTGACGTTTAGGTACCTTGGACTATCGGTCGGGCCTCTTTGGTATCCTCGGGCGCTTGCTCTTCTGGGCGCCAGCTCCCCCATCACTAAAGAGCACGGCGTCGAGGTCGGGATTCATGGCACCTGCATAATGACAGTGAGTTAAACAATGATAATAACTTTGGGAAAAGATGTAAACCAGTTGAAGAAAAAACCTAACTGGGACTCTTCCCCGAGCTCGAGCTTGGGGACCATGAAATTCCCCCATCTTCAGAAGAGGAGGGGGGAGTGCCTTCCCTATAAGTTGGTGACAACCTCGAGAGGTCCCTATAGACATTGTTCCCATACTGCACCGCTATCCCATTCCACACCTCGTCCGTGGTGTACATGGTATCATATTTCCCGAGCCCACTATCAAACCTATGGACACAGTCATCTACCCAACTCCATATGTAGAAGTAGTATCTATCCTGTGGGCACGAGACTAGTCTATTGGGCCTGTGTTTTAACAGAGTGGGGGACCACATTCGCGAAGTAGGAAGGGTTTTACCTCCTCCAGAGTCCGAGCTCGAGGCTTCGTCATTGGCCTCATTTCCCGACCGCGGACTTCTCGAGCGAATTGGGAGAGATGCTTTCCTTTCTCTCCTCGGAGGAAGGATGCCTGTGGGCAGAGGCACTTCCTCCCAGCGTTCATATTTTTTACTGGACCAGTCAGAGGTTGACTGGCCCTGTCCCAACAACCCACAAGCTCGCAGCTTGTCCTCATGTAGCAGAAATGAGAGAGATCTCCTGCCGTAAGGGAGTCGGAGCAGGCTCTCTCTGTGCTCCTTCATTGTCTCGTCAGGGGTGGGACGCTGAAAGTTAGCTGAAAGGCGAGATACACTTCAACTAAACATGGATTCAAGGGCTAAAAATTTGAGCTAAAAAATAGAAAGTAACGAGAACACTTACGAATCCGCCTAAACGAACGATGTCGAGACGGGAACAGACCGTCTGTCCAGAAAAAAGCCTTCTTGAAGTCAGGGGGTGGTTCGGGAGATCTTCAAAGATCTTTGTCTCTTTGGGGTAGCTCGAAAGATAGTAGAAACCATCTCCTCCCCGAGCTCGGGAGGGATTACTCTTCAAACAAAAGAGATATAAAATCTCTTGGGGTGAAGGTCCTATCCACCCCAGCTCGTGGAATAAGGACCTCAGGGCAGACAGCACCCTGTATGAGTTGGTGTTGAGTTGGAATGGAGCCAACCCAACGAAATCGATGAAGTCTCTGAAAAAGGACTTCAGGGGCAGCAAAGCTCCTGCCCTTATATGTTCCTGGCTCTAGGCCGCGTATTTCACACTGGAATCGCGGCCCCCAGGAGCGAAACAGCTCCGTTCATGCCTTGTCGGAGCTCGACACTTCAGTGTGTCCAACGAGCTAAGGCCATGGATGGCCAAGATGTCAGTTATCTGGTCGGAGGTGGTAACCGAGCTCTGGTAGAATTCGGCTTCAAACATCTCCCTCCTAGACTGCAAAGACGAAGGCTCCGCCATTAAGGAAAACTGAAGTTCCCCCGGGTGGTATGCTACCGTGACTTTTAACACAGGGTCAAGGGGAACTGGCCTAGGTCCTGGGTTAGGCTCCGGATAGATGGCTTCCCGAAGAACCCTTCTCTTCTTTTCGATGACCTCGTCTATCTGACGACGATAGTGGGCTCGAATGTCTTCTTGCTCGCGTGCGATCTCGTATTCTTTAATCCGACGCTGGTTCCGGGCAAAGATCGATTCCGGGCTCGGAGATTTGGGCTCGTAAGGAATTGCTCGTAATGACCCCCATCGTCTTTCCGGATTCTGTGACATCTAACGAGAAAGAAAAAATGGTGAGGGCCATGCATGCAAGAATCACGAGCTCGATGGATGAGCTCGGAAATCTAAGGACAAGAAACTAAGTATTTAGACCCTCACTAAGGGATCAGAGCGCGTGTTCCACAGGAAAGGAAAAGGGGCGTGGGTGATTTTTTTTTTTTTTTTTTTGAAAGTCCCGAAATTCAAGGGAAAGGAGAGTGGCGGTTTGCCAAGAAAAGCGTTTTTGGGTTTCGTGTATTTGTCAAAGCCCATGTTTTTATCCGAAAGCTTAATGTACAAGAAACGCTGCCTAAGAATTTCAAAACCCAGAAAATGGGAACCACATTCAAACGTCGAAACTGGGTATAAACCAGAGACGAACATCCAGAGTGAAAGTCCAGAAAGCCTAAAAACCTATCGGTTCAAAACCTCCTATCGCATCATGCTAAGAACATATACTAACATACACAGCAAACACAGTATAAAAAGAAAAACAAAAATGGCGTACTTACACAGTGATGGTGATTGCAGCGAAATCGTCGAGTGGAGAAGAGGTTGCAAGAAAGAACTCACTGACTCGTACAAACCAGGATTCTTTTGTTTTTTCGGCCTAGAAAACATGCAATGAGGATAAACTGTGGAAAGAAGTTTAGGGGGTGTTTTTCTTTTTTCTGGCTTGTGATGAACAAATGTGAAGAAGACGAAGAGGGAGTCTTGTATATATAGGTGGGAAAACTAAATTAATCAGGAGCGTTGATTAAATTCCTCAACAGATCGAATGGATGGGAATCGGTGACATGATGGCGCCGAAAAGTTGTCAGACGAACGATCGTGGGCGTGTTCCCAAGGTACTCAAGTACCTAAAGTGAGCAATACCCATCTGGCACGTGTCCATTTTCAAGAGTGTGACGGTATGGTTCCCGAAAAGAGTAGTTCAAAAGTTTCCTTCTCTTAGGATTCGAACAAATACTTTTGAGGGGGCAAAATGTTATACCCAGATTTCGAGCCATAGTAAATATGACCTCGAAAGCTGAGTTCGCAACAAATGGTCTCGTGAGGATTAGTGATCTAGGATTGTAAGTCGAGCCTGCAAAGTATGATGTATGATTTCGAAAGTGGTGATCTCGAAATGACCTCGATCTCGAAAGGTAGCTCCGAGAACACTTTCATCTTCAGGAACTTCGGAGCATGGTTCTTGAGCTCGATATCCCATCTCGAAAGAAACGTTAGCTCGGGAGATGTCAGTGGCTCGCACAATGACATGAGACCAGAAATGCTGGAGACTTGAAGATACGCCATAACCACCTTGAGTATCTACAAGTGTAATAACTATGAGATGTAGTCCTCATTAGTTTATGTAAATCCCCAAGAATTGTGGGATATTATTTAATACAGTTATACGCCCCCTGATCTTTGGGGGACGTTTCCTTTAATATCTGATTATTGGCATTTAAAGCCATTTATTTGTATTCACAAAAGGGTAACTACCCAAAATATGTGGGATAGTATTCTGCATCCTTCTCTATAAATAGAGAAGGCATGCACCATTGTAAAGGGGACCGAAATCCTAATCCTTGAGAGAAAACTCTGGAGAATTCTTGCTAAAGAATTGTTTAGAGATAATCTTGAGATTAATAACAGAGACTCGTGGACTAGGCAGATTTAACTGCTGAACCACGTAAAAAACCGTGTTTGATTCGTTTGTTTATTTTTGGCCATTGTCTTAAATTGTTTACGTGCTCTATTCTTTTATCTGTTGACGAAAAACGGCGTCAACACGTTAAAACTGGACATAAACCAGTGATGTGAAATCCAGCAGGGAAAGTCTAGAAAACTTGAAAGCCTATCGAAATGAAACCCCCTATCTTATTATGCTAAGAATGTAAACTAGCATACACATAAAAAACAGTATAAAAAAAAACTGAAAACAACAGAAATGGCATACTTACACAGTGATGGTGATTGCAGAGAAATCGTCGACTGAAGAAGAGGTTGCAAGAAAGAACTCACTGACTCGAATAGACCAGGATTTCTTTGTTTCTTGGGTCGAGAAAACATGCGCAGGACAGAAGCTTCTTAGGAGAGTCTGGTTTTCTGGTTGTTTATCTTTTCTTTCTTACGATGAACAAACGTGAAGAAGAAGATGAAGAGGGGGGGGGGGGGGGGGGGGGTCTCGTATATATAGGTGGAAAAGTGGAATTAATCAGGAGCGTCGAGTGAAATGCTCACTAGATCGAACGGATGGGGATCAATGACAAGAAGGCGCCGAAAAGTTGTCAGATGGACGATCGTGGGCGTGTTCCCAAGGTACTCAAGTGCCTAAAGTGAGCAATACCCGGCTGACGCGTGTCCATTTTTAAGAGTGTGACGGTATGGTTCCCAGAAGAAGTAGTTCAAAAGTTTCCTTCTCTTAGGATTCGAACAAATACTTTTGAGGGGGCAAGATGTTATACCCAGATTTCGAGCCATAGTAAATATGACCTCGAAAGCTGAGTTCGCATTAAATGGTCTCGTGAGGGTTAGGGTATGCTCTACGATTGTAAATTGAGCCTGCAGAGTATGATACATGACCTCGAATGTAGTGACCTCGAAATGATCTCGATCTCGAAAGGTAGCTCTGAGAGCCCCTCATCTTCAGGAACAACTTCGGAGCAGGGATCTTGAGCTTGATGTACTATCTCGAAAGCATTGTTAGCTCGGGAGATGTCAGTGGCTCGCACAATGACGTGAAACCTGAGATGCTGAAGCCTTGGAGATACGCTATGACCACCTTGAGTATCTATAAATATTGTAAACATGAGATGTAATCCTCATTTATTGATGTAAATCCCCAAGAATCGTGGGATATTATTTAGTCAGTTATGCGTTTCCTGGTCTTCAGGGACGTTTCCTTTTTTATCTGATTAAAGGCATTTAAAGCCATTTATTTTATTCACAAAAGAGTAACTACCCAAAATATGTGGGATAGTATTCTGCATCCTTCTCTATAAATAGAGAAGCCATGCACCATTGTAATGGACGGAAATTCTGATCTTGGAGAGGAAACTCTGGAGAATTCATGCTAAAGAATTTTTCAGAGATAATCTTAAGGTTAATAACAGAGACTCGTTGACTAGGCAGATTTAACTGCTGAACCACGTAAAAAATCGTGTGTTTGATTTGTTTGTTCTGTTTGGCCATCGTCATCCATTGTTTTTGTGCTCTTCTTTTATCTGTTGACGAAAAACGGCGTCAACATAATTAATTAAACCCAAATTTTTGAAATTAAATATTTAATTTATTATAATTTCAAAAAAATTATAATTAATTAATTATTTAATTAAATTTCGAAAATTAATTTAATTATTTAATATAATTTCAAAAATTATATATAATAATTAAATATTAATTAATTTGGTTAACTACAACTAATTTGTAATTAATTAATTAATCACTATTATCATATAATTGCATATTTGGCCTGAAGAACAAATTTCTTCCTAAATATGTCTTTAAACTATTTTCCCTTCATATCAACTCTTACCTTGAACAGTGTTGATAGAGCCGCTACGGGGACTTATGGACCTATAATTCCAAGCTCCAATAAATTTGAGATTATTAATTAAACTCTTTAATTAAATAATCTTAATTTATTAATCTCATGATTATTCCACTATAAATATGAGACTGCACTCTTGTAATTATAGACATTTCATTTACTGAGTACTTTATAATCATAAAGCGTCCATTGATTTAATCATTGCATACAACTTGACCCTCTAATAATGGTTCATAATTAATCGGGAATAAAATTACCGTTTTACCCTTTTAATTATGTCTTGTTTCCTTAAGTACCATTGACTCTACTAGTGAAGGTTAATTCATAACTAAATTATGAATTTGAGCTCAATAACCTTTCAGTCCCAAAAGTCAACCCTTAAGAGAACCATCATTCAATCTCTTGCGAGAAGGTATAGATTCCATATCTGTATACTATGTCCCCAGCCATCTATATTAATGAGTTCCCAAAACAAAAGTTTTTAGCTTGATCATTCTGACTGACCCTAACAAGTGAATCAAAGAACTCATATAACATAAACAGGAGTTCATAGTAACCTCAGGATTAAGATCTATTTGTATATGATCATCAGTTGATATATTTAATTAATACTTCGAAACAGTATTTAACTAAGTATTAATAAACATATCTGGTCCAGTTCTATATATTCTCTAATATATAAAGCACCTCCACTAAAGTGTCCTACCACACTAGTAATCCGGATCTAGATCACATGTATTCATAATACTAGTGGACCGTACTTGCAGTAATTAATCTAAAGATTCCATAACTTTATTTTACTGCGAACTATTCAAGTTCATTTATCTCGAACACAATCCTCTCGTACTAATACGTGTTTGAGATTACATATATGAACTTAGGAATTTTCCTGATATTTACATAATATTATCATAGAATAATATAGTCCATAAAATATATGCATAACAAATTCAATTCATTTATTTATTTCATAAAAAACAGTGTCTATTACATATGCTTTCACGGCACATTTCCAACAATAGTTAGGTCACTATTATAGGGGAAATGCTTCCCGAATTTATCTAGGATTATGCATTATTTTTTTGTATTTAAATTGTGTTGTGCTTGCTTGATTGGTTTGATTAAATCAATAGATGGTCAGGTTAATAATATGTACGCATTTTTTACTAAGTGTCAACTAATAATTAATTACTTATACTTTTAAATAATTAGTGTCCACACCAACCGGACAATGTGGCGTGTGGATACTACATGATGAGGATGTTGAAGGATTTGATTGAACATGCGAGTCCAAGACAAAACTTGAGAACAATATTATCAATTAAAGTTTACAAATTATTTTTGAAACCATATATAAATGTGTTGACCGCCTTTTTTCGGTGTCAACTTAACCTGAAAGATTAAAGGAAAAACAAGAAAAGAACATAAGGATTTTATGTGGTTTAAGCTGTAAAAGAGCCCTAGTCTACAAGTCTCTATTATTTAGTGAGCTTAAAGCTTGTTGTAGTAAGCTTCAATGGGGGTTCTCAGGCAACGTATATATTGCACTAAGCTACAAAATTTCTCTCTTTAAAAAATTGAACCATTTACAAGGAAATACCACATCCCTATTTATAGGAGATATGGCCATTAATGTTAATCTTCTCTCATTAATACAAAATTCCCCCCATCATGGGGTGTTAATGTTGAATTAATATATAAAGGCATGCACTAGATAGAGACTACAACCCAGGTAGATTGCACGGGGCCCATTGCAGAAAGTTGCATACCAACTTTATGGGGAACGTATGACTTGTCAGAGTGCGACGCACATTTGCCCATTTCAGGCGGTGTTGTGGTAAATGTCGATTGTCGAGTGTACGAACTCAACACCACCAATCGAGGCTCACCAAAAGCTATTAGATGATCATTTGGTGGCCCACAATTGCAGTCTAACACCTGGCAGGCACCCAGGTTTGAGGACCAGATTCACAGACTCGAGGGACGAGTGAGGGAAAAGAGCTCCTCCGGACGCCCCGAGGACAGACCTCGAGGTGTGACCTTAGTCAGAGATATCCACGACTCATCAACTGGCCCAGGACGTGGCCTCACCTGTAGGGATCCTCACCCCAAGGGTAGACCTCTGGGCGTGACCTCACTTGGAGACGTTCACAACTTGTCCGAAATAGCTTCTCGGAGGGGTTGCTCTCCGAGGACCTCATGACTTGCCTCACCACTAATCATTCTTAATTGCCATGTGGAGGTGAAATTACAGACAATATTTTCCCCCCAAGTCTTCGCTCGGCCGCGGGCAATGGAGACTTAGATTGACAAGAGTAATTTGAAAATTTGGGGGGAGGCGTTCGAACTTCCTTTGACGTCACTCTAAAAAGTAATGTCACGTGTCGACTCCCTGTGGCTGGGTTCGTCAATCCGTGCAATTAATGAAGGGTCATATCCATGATCAAAAATTCTACTCTGTACCCGAGACGTCCTTCCACGCCATGACCGAGGCGTCTCTTCCCAAGACCAATGATAGCGGTCCGCACCATTTAGACCCTGATCGTTGGATCGACCTCGGGTATTTGCGTGGGGGTTGATCTGACGGTCGTGGAGGGGTTGCCTCCCCTCCAAGTTCTACTGTGCATAAAACCTAGAGAAACACCCTCCAGCCTTTGTAACGCCCTACTACCTTAGAGTTGTTACCATGTGATTTATAAATGTGTCATTAGCTCGCTAATTGAGATTTAAAGTTAAAAAGTATGATTAAATCGAAATAAAACTCGTTTAATGACATTAGTCAGATATTCATTGAAATCATAAAAATTATACATTTTGAAAAATACATGAGGCTATTTTGGTTATATTGAAAAATATTTTGACCGAAATCGAGTCCAGAGTGTACTATTATGATATGTTTTATAAAACACAAAATTTAAAATGTCATTTAATAAAACATAATAGCAATCGAGTAGTCAAGAAAAACACAAATGTCAAACTGGTATTTTCTCAACTTCAAATTGCGACTCATTTATTCTATATTTTTAATTATGCAATCAGAGCATTTTTTCGATGATCTTTCCAGCCATGATTGATTTGAAACTGTTCATACTGCTTGATAGTTTTCCAATTTATTTTAGTTTAGTAAATTTATTCTTTCAATCTTTTGACTATTTCTTTTTTTTTTCTTACTATTTGGTGGTTATATATCGTCTCAATTTGTAGCTATCCTTATTTTGATTTATTAAAATTATTTTTATTATTGTTGGAGTTATTCACAATTAAGTGATGGATGGCATTGTGATGGATGGAACTGTCATTGCACGATTTATTAGTACCTTAATAGATCACATAAGATTTTGTTATTTGTATTAGTGTGTAAATATAAATATATATATATATATATATATAAATTTTATACTCAATAACGTCATAGTTTCTTATCAAATTTATTTAAATGAAATTCATTATTTAAAAAAATAATACCATGTCATTTGTATAATATTTTAGTACATATTTTGAAAGTATATACTATTGGGGTTTTATACCTTAATTAAAACTTAATTTATTTATAATCTCATTTTATTATCAATAAAAAAATAGAAATCATTTTTTGACTTGGTCAATCACTTTGCTCACATATTTTATTTTCATAATTATTTGTTTAATATAAACTTCTATTAAATCGCGAGCATATAGATAATCTTATTTATGGTAACGTAATCATAGTAGAATATAAATATGATTATATGTTAAAAATAAGTTAGTCCTAAGATTAGTCAGTGCACATGATTTACACTGACTTGCCAATCTACGATATGATCAACTTACAAATTACAGTGTTATGTTATTTCCAGAATATTAGCAAAGTAGATAAGATCAAATGTATTTGTTACATCGGACTGGATCGATATTGACAGTTGATAAAATAAGTAAACATGTTGTTATTATCTATTCTAGTTATATCATATAGTTGACCATAGGTCAATTCAATCTCAATTATGAGTGGTTAGTCTTCTAACTGATTGTATTATTTGAGTTATTTGACTTGTTCGTTACCAACTTACCCTACGGACTAGCCCATACTTACATCTTGGGAACTCGGTAGTATAATTGAGTGGGAGTGTTAATCATAAATATGAACATCTATAGCTTGTGATGAAGAAATGAAACGATGGTTTCCTTTTAGTTTGTTTCAATGTGTTAAATGATAGAGATCTCATTTTAGTAATTAAATTAGTTTATTGAAATATCATTTACAATGAACTAAGTATTTTAAAGATAAAATATAATGAGGGGTAAAACGACATTTTAGTCCTATCTCATTGTAGACCATCTATAGAGGATTGAGTGACAATTGTGGTTGTAACAATGGATAATTAATAGCGTATCTATATTTGTTATAAAGCATTCTATGAATTCAAGAGTGCAATTCTGAATCTATAGTGGAGTCACGAGGAATTAATAAGTTAGTAAATTTATGTGAAAATTACATTTTATATGGGTTTTTCAATAAAGTTATCAAAAATATGATTTTTTTTTACAAGTATTATTTTATGGCTTTTTAAAACTTGTATTCCCTTTTATGGGATTTTTTTCCCATATTTTTGTAAAAAAATCATTATTAGGCCATATTTTTGTAAAAAATCATTATTATGCCAATTTTTCCCCATAATCTGATTTTTTTTAATTAAATTTGTCCATACAAACTAAGAAAAGTTCAATTACCATATTTTTGCATATTAATAGCTAAAAAGTCATATTTATGAAAAAATCTCTAAATTTATTTGTTAGATTTATGATAACTTATTGGAGCTTGATTTCATAGGCCCATGGTCCCCATTGTACCTGGGATAAAATCATCTAGATAGTCTCAATTAATTTATTTAATTATCAAAGTTGATCATGTCAATTTTGGATAGTTTCACAGAGGTATGTAATATTTGATAAATGATTTAATTAATTAAATCAATAGAAAATAATACAAACATTGATTTTAATTCCAATAGGCTTATAATTAATTGGGAAATTTTACTGGCCTATGATAATTTTGACCTAGGGTAGTTAATTGACTATTATTTTATTGATTTTTTAATTAAATTAAATGACCTAATTGAGTCTATAAAATGAATGCTTAGATAGAAGTCAAAACACAAATTCTGACAAGTTCATAAGTCGGATTTTCTGATAAGTTTTAGATTCTCTCTAAATACAAGTTATTTTCTAAGTCTCTTTGCTATTTTGAATTGCCTACACTAGTCTAGGTGATTCTAATGATACATTGGAAGACTATGAATACATTAGAAGAACGGTTCAGTTTCTTAATAATATAATGCGACAGAAATGATACAAGAGTTAGAGAAACTGAACGAATGGCTCTTTCATTTCACTGCGTATACTGTAAGTATTCTTATATTTGTTTCTCTTTGAATTCAATTTTAGAAACATGTTCTAAGTTATCTCATATTAATTTGTTTAATATTAGATCTACATAAAAATAAATAAAGATCCTAACTAAATTTTCTTAATATATATTATTACTTAATTTTTTTATTTCGTTAAAATAAGAATATTGTAAGATATGTAAGACTCCCAATACATGATGTTTAACACAATAAAATGTCAAATAATAATACTCTTAAAATAACTCAATAAACATAATGATGCTTGCATAATTTGTCCTTTCGGTTGTTTTTTTTTACAAAAAGTTATTTAAGAAAAATAATATTTTTTAGGGAAATTTGCGGCATAAATACCTATTTTGTTCATTTTGTTGCTAATAAGTACCCAATTTTTAAAAATTGCGGCATAAATACCCATTTTGTTCATTTTGTTGCTAATAAGTACCCAATTTTTAAAAATTGCTGCATTAATACTCAAAATTCCACTTTTTAGACTCTGCTGTTGGTACCCACTTAACAGAGTTACTATTAAGGACACGTGTATTGTCCTGATAATTCTTCTTTTTTTCACCTAATTAATTAAGAAAATACAATAAGTACCATCAATAATGTGTCTAGCTTTATTTTTAGCCCGATAAAAAGTCCAAGAGGAAACTTTAGAGTACTTACTATTAGATGTCATCTGTCTGTAAGACTTTAGAGTACTAATTTTTATTTTAATTAGTTTTATGTATTTTCTTAATTAATTAGGTGAAAAAAAAGAAGAATTATCAGGACAGTACACGTGTCCTTAATAGTAACTCTGTTAAGTGGGTACCAACGGCAGAGTCTAAAAAGTGGAATTTTGAGTATTAATGCAGCAATTTTTAAAAATTGGGTACTTATTAGCAACAAAATGAACAAAATGGGTATTTATGCCGCAATTTTTAAAAATTAGGTACTTATTAGCAACAAAATGAACAAAATGAGTATTTATGCCGCAATTTTTAAAAATTAGGTACTTATTAGCAACAAAATGAACAAAATAAGTATTTATGTCGCAAATTTCCCTATTTTTTATATTTAAATAACTGTGACAATTATGTGGGGGCAGTTTAATACGTTTAAAAGCAAAGTTTATGTATGGTAAAAGTCTAGAAACCTTTAAATAACCAGGCAATTTCACAGTTAAGTGCCATTTTTTTTTTGAGCTGATCTTTTTTCTATAGTAGGGCCTACCAAGCTCAACTCAACAATCGAAATAGAGTTGGCGGGAGATTAAGTAATTAATTAATCGAAATAGAGTTGATTTAGTTTTTGTTTTGAAATATTTTTACTGATGATATTAATGTTAAGAGCCGCAAAATAATGGGAGGCTAATAATAATAAAAAAAATTAAGAAAATAATTTCAGTTTGTCATGAGAGTTTTATTATCATTTTCTCATGAGTTATAATAATATATTTTTCTTTTAATTTGCATGTAAAATATAAAAGAAAAAAATAAAGAAAAACTACCACTCTCTAAACTCTATAATTGGCCCCATTACTGGTTAAAATTATGTATTTTATTATAAAACATATATATATATATATTCAGCACAAAAAACAAAATAAAAATGTACTTGTTTTATAAGTTAATTCAAGTTGGATGGTTAATAATTTAAAAGTACTTTTTTTTTTGTCACAATAGCAAAGTAATTTTTATTATATTCTAAGTCATTAGATGCATAATTTTGCATTTATGTTTTTTTAATGAAGAATATATTTGTCTTTTTGCATAATTTTGCCCCAATTTTAAGATTGTACATACCATCTTGTATCATATTTTCCCTACTTCAGATCATGTGTAGATGCCGCTGATTCTGTTTTGGGTACCGAAATTCTATTGTAATATCTCTTAAAAGTGAATCACTATTTTGTGAATCTGTGCAGGGATTGTGATCTAGTTTGTGTATGGCTGTGTTGATGTCTATCTTTGTTAGGAAATGTCTTAGTTCTATGGTTAAATTGCTCTTTGAGTGTATTTGACTTGGTTGCCTTTATTAAGTTATCTTTGTTGTGAGATTTGTGTGACTGACAGTAGTCTATTTTAACCCTGGAATGAAAATTTATTTCCCTTAAAAAAAAAATTAAAAAAATTATAAAGTTATTATATATACCCAGCATGAAATTAAGAAAAACAAATTTCTTTCTCATATTTTAAAACCACACCTAGCTTTTTAATTTTGTTTGTTTGTGTGTCTAGCATTATTATTTTTAAATAACATTTTTAGATCCTTAATTTTAAATAATTAAAAAGAATACCATTTATTTTTGTAAAAGATAACACCCTCAACTTAAATTTTGTTAATAATAAACTAAAAAAATTGTTTGAATTTTCAACGCTAGTCTCTTGTGGCGGATTGAGTTATTAGAGCATCTCCAATGTATCACAAAAAAAGTATATATGGTGTAGGAGACACACCAACGTAGCAGTATATCTATATCTAATTTGCTGTGTTTGCTACAATACACAATATATATGCCGTGTACTGTAGCACACGGTATTCTCCTTTTTTTTTTCTTTCATTATTTTATTGCATATAATTATTATTATATATATAATTTAGAATTTAGTTTATTATGTGGAGATTAAATTGTATATACCACAAATTATTTTTTTAATTATAATTTAAATAAAACATTATTAAATATTTATATTTTTTTTAATATTACACAATACAAACATTACAAATTTAAAGACACACTAAAAAAACTAAAATTGAACACATTAAACATCGCATTCTCATTATAATCAATAGTACACATTCTCAACATTCACAATCATATTACAATTTTTTTTAATATTAATCATAGTAATGCATACGAAACATACTCAAAATTATACAATACAACATTATAAACTTAAATCATAGTCAATATTGCACAATAAAAACGTTACAAACTTAAACATACATTGAAAAATTAAAATTAAACACGCCAAAATCAAACGGAAAGCAAAAACATAGAAATGAACCTTATGAGATACAGAGACAACAATTCAATAATGTGGAAAATTATTCCCTGTTCCGCCAAGATAGTCAAAATATGGACTATAATCTTGTGAGTTATCATCATCTTCTTCAGATGATGACTATTATGATGATATAGAAATGCAAGTAGTAGGTCAAATTACTGCTAACAACAATTTTTGCGTTGCTCAACACCAAAAAAACAAAGGCTCATGTCGAGGCTCGATTCCTGGTCATATAGTTATCAACCGTGACCGGGAAAGTGCTGATCGCAATCTCTTCAACAACTATTTTGCAGAGAATCCTCGATTTACCGATTTGATGTTTCGCCGAAGATTTTGAATGGGTCGTCCTTTATTCATTCATATTTTGGATGCTATACAAAGACATGACAATTACTTCATCTAGCGAAGGTGTTCAAATAATCTCTAGTGATGTAATCTTTATGTTACTACATGCAATATGATTTTTTAATTTATTGAGTTTTAATTATTTATATAGTATTATTGTCATGTAATTAATGAGTAGTTTTATTTAAAATATTAATTAGATATAATAATTGTGATGATTTTGATAAATTAATATAATAATAAAAAGAATATTCAATTTATTTAAAAAAAAATATATAATAATAAAGAATTTTTTTTTTTGTGTGTAGTTTTTAGTATTGTGATTGGAGTGAAAATATTTTTTGACACCAAATTTGATGTTGGTGTGATACCAAATAAAGTGTCAAGGTTGGAGATGCTCTTAGAGGGCAGAAGTGAAACACTGAGAAATAAAGAGTCCAAATAGTTTAGCTGATATATAATTTTTTACCGATTTACAAAACAAGATCATGTTTGTAATTATTTAAAGCCGAAAATTCAAATTAGTATTAAAACAAGAGAAATTTGTGAAAATATCATTTTTTTAAGTGGTTTTACACTCTGGCTTACTTTTGATAATTTTTTGTAAAATGACATCTGTCTAAAATTCGACCAGTTGTCTAAATTTTTTGACTAGCTATCTAAAATTTTCGACTGGCTGTTTAAATTTTTCGACCACCTGTCAAAATTTTCGACTAGCTTTCTAAATTATGAGAAACCATTTTGCAAAAAATTATTAAAACTAAACTAGAGTGTAAAATAACTTTAAAAAATAAGCCATTTTGCCAAAATGCCCTTAAAACAAAACAAAAAGAACCCAAAATCATATAAACCCAAATAAAAAACAGGACTTGATTGATTGAAAGTTTAATCATCAATTAAAGCAGGGGCCTAACTAAATATTTTTACTATTTTGGATTAGTTATACAAAAAAAATAAAATATATGTGACTATAATTTAGTTTGAGAGAATTCATTGGTAAAATTGAAATTTTCATAAAAAGCCCTCTCTTAAAATAACCGACGGGTCAGACTTGCCCCGAACTAATCGGGTAAACTTCAGGGCGGAGCACCACCCGATGAATGCGGAGCGGAGGGAAAAAAGAACTTGAGAGGAGAAGAAGAGCAATTAGAATCCTGACTTGCAGTACGGGTACAGCTCCAATCCAAGCCGAATCCTGAAGCTCTAAGGCACCGCCGGCCGCCGCCACGCCTAGCCACCGCAGTTCCCTCTGCTTTGGTGAGTTTTCTTGCTTTTCCACTCTTCATTTTTCATATCCATTGTTGTTTGTTTCCCTGAAAATTTCTCTTGAAACTTTGGAATATTTTTGGGTTAGTTGCTAGAGGTTGAGACGTTGAGTAGTTTTTGATATGCTTGTTTGTATTGAGATTCAAGGTAGTGTAGGGGAACTATAGTCCATGGGACTATTGTCAATGCCCTGCAAGTGTTTGATAAAATGATAATAATCTAATGGCCATTTTGGTTACCACTGTCATATTGTGACCCTGCAAGTCTTAAAGAAAAACCAAGAATTTTATAAATGTTTTGCTAAAATATGTTCAAAAAATGAAACCAAAATAAATTAATTAAATAAATAAAAAAAAGTATCTCAATTTGGAAGCTAAGCTGGAGACCCTGAGCTGGGAAAAAAAGTCAAACCAGAGCACTCAGGGTTCTATTGAGCTGGGAAAAAAAGTCAAACCAGAGCAATCGAATTTTCCTTTTCCTTGGATTAGAAGTGACTGAAAAAAAATGAGTTTGGTTATAAAAGCTGTAATGATCATGCATGAAGTGAAAATGTAAGTTGAAAAATATAGTAATTATTGTACCCGAGATTCATCAACCCCAGAGAAGGGTTTGGAGGACAAGTAGATAATTCATGTTTGCTTTTATGATACCAATCATTTAATATAATGCTCATCACATGCAAGCATCAGACAGTTTAATCATAAATAAATAAAGGTCCAAACAGAGAATTCAAAGCTTCCAAGTTCTTACACAAATATGTCCAACTCTTGCATGACCTTGAAGATTTTCAAACAAAGTTGTGTCTTATGAGTTAGGCCAAAACATTAACTAAGCTAATAATCCAAACACCTCACCCCCAAAATTACAAAACAACCTTTCCTAAGCCTCAGCCTCAGTCATTGGCACTGGTTTTCAGATATTATCATCTTCGTTTCCTTAATCTTCATTTTAGGGTTTCAATAGCCGCCACCTCCTCTCCGTTGCAGTCGCTGCCCATATTTCGGCCACATCCAGGTTTGATTAATTTGAGTTCTATTAATAACTTGTAGATTAAACAATGCAGCTAATCACATTTCCATAAACATTTTTTCAAAAAGTAATTTTTCCCATCACAAATCAATCAGATCCCAAAATGTTTTTTTATTTGGGGGTTTACTTGGAATTCTCTTTAAATGTTAGTGTGGGTGAAGTTCTGAAAGGAAAACGACTTGTCGTAGCTTGAAAGATTACCGAGAAAACCATGAGATGACGAAGATAAGATTTTGGATAAATTCGTTTAAAGATTGAAATTCATTTGTAGGATCTGTGATCTACATCTGGTTTCAGCTAAATCAATACCCAAATATGAAGCCTTTGAGTATGTGGTTAATGCTAGTTGGGACTCTTCGCTTGGCCTCCGTTTGGTTCGGTTTTTTCAACATTTGGGCTCTCCGACTAGCTGTATTTTCTCAATCTCCAAGTATGTCATTATCCTGATTTTTTGTTTTGAGTTCAAATCAACAGATTGTATGTTCAAAAGTGATAAAAAAATTTCATACTTTTTATTGTGGTAATTAGAATATTGTGTTTAAAAGGAAGATAATTATGTGTGGAATTTGAAGCCTGTCCTCACTTGTTTAGTTTGTTATGTAAATGGAGACTATCATTCAAATTGGTTAAGCCAATTGGTAAATTTCGCATTGTGCATATGCAGGTTTAAGCCATAGTTCCGTAATAGAGAAATTGGTAAAATTAGATTTTTTTAAAATGTTTCTTTACAAAATAAAATAAATTTCTTACAAAACGATCTTTCAGACAAGAGTATTTGTTACTAGAGTGTCTAGAAGGCTATTTTGCAAAAACATTATCAAAAAGAAGTTATTATACTATATGAAGAGGCTATTAATAATGTGCATATAATAAGTGCTGAGTTCTATTTTGATACCAACCAAGTAGATATACGGAATGCTAAGAAGTAGTAGAAGTATAAACTAGTTTTCTGATTCATGGTCCTGCTTAAATATACGTGTGTTTTCTTATGTAGGTTTTTTTTTTTTTGTCAACAGTGACTGAAGTTCATGGTAGAACATTTGGTGTGTGGACTCTTCTCACTTGCACTCTCTGCTATCTCTGCGCATTTAACCTTGAAAACAAGCCACTTTACTTGGCCACCTTCTTATCATTTGTATATGCGCTTGGTCATTTCTTAACTGAATATCTTTTCTACCACACCATGGCCATTGCCAATCTCTCAACGGTTGGTTTTTTCGCAGGTATGAATTAAGTTCCTTTACCATTATTTTCTTTCTTAAGCTTATTCATTGTTTATTTCTTTTGTACTTTTAACAAAGTGGTGACCAATTTAATCCCATTGAATGATTGCTCTGTTGCTTATTGCTTAATCTTGAAATAAAAGAGCCCACAACATGCACACTTGTCTTGCCTCATCATAGTTGAGTTGGATTAAAGTTCACTGAATCAGATGTCTGTGATTTGATCAGGCACATCTATAGTATGGATGCTTCTGCAGTGGAATTCCCATCAACCCCAAGTTGCCTCGAAAGCAGACTAAATTGTGCGACCACATTGAAGACAAAGCTTCTTGTTCCTTTGTTTACATGTTATCCCATGATGCTTTGTTCTCCTCTTAAGCCTTAGTTTTATTTCTTCTGAATTTTCTTAGTGCTTTCTTCTCACTTTCAAAGTAATGTTGGAAACTCCTACGTTCTATTGTTGCAATGACAGCACGTTTGATGGTCCAAGTGGGCTCTCCCCGTTGGCTGCTGTGGGACTGAACTCTGAACAGTTGTTGTTGTCCTTGTGAGCCCCAGGTCATATGAAACCGACAAAACCTCATTATGGATTCAGTCCTATTGGCTGATTTGAGTTTGAGCTCTTGGATTGCTTGGCTGTAATGAATACCATCCAACATTTGGTGCAAGAGACATTTACTTTGTTCACATGCGTTTGACCAAGTCTGAAGTTTGTAGAATAAAGCTTTTTTTTTTTCCGCTTATTTTACCAGAAGAAATAATAAATAAATATTTAATGTTTTTTTTATTACATAAGTCGTGGGGGAGGGATTGATTGATGTTAATTACATTTGCAAATTTAAACTTTATGGACCTAAGTTTTAGTAATATCAAGCCATCTTCTAGGATATGCATTAGTAGATATTACTAGCGGATGTATATTTCAATTGGGAATTTGAGTATTGATGCATTAAATGGGTCCAAAATCAAAACTATGCTAGCCACTATTGACATGTGATATTTGTCCTAGTATTTTTATTTGTTCCAAAAATACTCTTTTCATTTGTTTTTCAATTTCTCTCTCTATTCTCTCGGTGCTGAAGCAAAAGGGAAGCAAACCCCCCCCCCCCCCCAAAAAAAATTCTAGAATCTAGCCTCTAATCCTTCGTTTCCTTTCTAAAATACTTGGGCATTGATCAAATCTGAGTCCTCCCAAACGTTGGTGCATCAGAAAAATGTTTGGAGAGGCAAATTGGAAGGACGGCGTCGAAGGGGACAATCAAAGGAGCTAGAAATTGTACAAGGTAGGGGCTCGAACTTTTTTGTTTGTTTGTTTATACTGCATTTTTTGGTCTACGCAAGTGTTTTGGATGACTTTTATGCATTTTGGTAGATCGGGGCTAGGAATACTTAGATCTGAGTTTTTTTTTCAAAGTTTATCCTTCACCTCGATAGAAAATTGATGGGACTCGATAGGCCTTGATGAATGTCACATCGACATGGCTTGATGGGATGGAAAACTATAGTTGTAGCATTACCTCGATAGGCCTCGACTAACCTCAACATGCCTCGATTCAAATTAATAGGAAATCAAACTTTGGGATTTTAGGGTACCTCGATAGGCCTTGACGAGTCGCGATAGGCCTCGATGAATTATCCATAGGCTTTAAAATAGATGACCTCGATAGTACTCGATACGACTAGATATGCCTTGATGACTCATCCATAAGATTTGAAATTGATCACCTCGATAGTACTCGATAAGGCTCGATGGGACTCGATTAGGGCTGGCAAAACAGGTCACGATACGATAACACGACACGAACACGACATGATTAATTGACACGAATCAACACGAATTGACACGATTAACTACAAAATTGAATAAAATATATAAAAGAAATATTTGTACAAATTTGTTTAATCATTTTCATATAAATAAAATGACAAGCGTAAACTTCACGAGCTAATTTAGCTTTTTTGTGAGAGCTATTTCATAAAATTCAACCAAATTAATCATTATATTTATTAATTAATTTTTGACATACTGATCAGAATGACAATTTTCATTAAACGGGTCATAAACAGGTAACATCGAACATGATTATAAATGGGTTGACACGATAACACGAACTGACAACCCTAGACTTGATGAATTAGTGATAGGCTTTGAAATTGATCACCTCGACAGTACTCGATAGGGCTTGATGAAAATAGATTGGCTTTGAAATTGTATTACCTCGAGATGACTCGACAAGCCTCGATGGTTACCAGATTACTTACAAATCTATTATTAACAATTTTTTTTTTCAGATGCCTGACCTTATTGTATCGTTGGAGAAGCATTTTCCAGCCCGTGTTACTTATAGGGGGAGTGCTCACATGGAGACCCTTATTGAGCAGTTTCAGAGGCATGGGTTGATTGAACGAGCAAAAACATGCCTATTGGGACAGTTCTTCAAGGCGAAGGCCTTCAATTTTTTTGGGGTTCTATTGCACCATATTGCGTAAGGTTGAAAGCAAGAAGCTTGAAGAGGGTCAGTTCTACGTGGGCAACAATCTATGTTGATTCGGCATTACGGAGTTTCCCCTGGTTATCGACCTGAATTTTGGCAAAATGTCGTCCACAAATAAGTTGAAAGAGCATCTTACCAATGGCTGGATCATCAAGGAATACTTTAATGGTGAGGTAAATGTTAGCTTCGCTCATTTGGAAGATGCTTTGAAGGATTGTACAAACTCTGAAGATGCATTTAAGCTGGGTTTATCCTTCTTGATTGAGGGGGTACTGCATGCCCCTGAGAAGACAACTAGTATATGAGGTGATTCACTGAAGTTGGTTGAGGATCTTGATTACTTCTTCAAGTATCCGTGGGGGAAGCTGTCCTTCACAAAGTTGATGAGAGGGGTTCAGAGAGACATGAAGAAAAAATTGAGGGTGTATGAGGAAAAAAAGAATGAGAGTTCAGGGCAACAACAAAATGAGTCCAAGTACAACTTCTATGGTTATGCCCCCGCACTTCGATATTAAGCTTTTGAGGCCATAGCAGATATTGGGAGGAAATATGGTGAGAAGAGTGGGAACCAGATTCCCAGGTTGCTTAGTTGGTCTACCAAGACCGATATCTTTCATTCTACAACACAGTTGGTTCTGTTGTTTGGCAAGACTCGAGTAAGTTCCACTTTATCTTTTTAAATGTGACAAACTAATTTATTTAGGTTTTACTTTATTAAATTATTTTTTACATATGTTATTTGTTAATGCAGTTGGTTGTATTTTCCATGTTGAAGCTACGTCCTGGTGAGGTAAAATACTACAATAGCCTCACAGATGTTGATGGTGATCTATACCTTGACTTGGGAACAAAAGTGGACGAGGCTGAGGCTGAGGGTGAAGTAGAAGAAGAAGTAGATGCAGAGAAAGTTGCACAGAAGCTGGCTGAGGTTGCAAAATCAACTTATATTTTTCATTAGGATGCCCAAAGGAGGTTGAGCCCACTTCTATAGCACCTACATCATCATCAGGCATCCCTCCCATCCTGAATGGGAGCAGCTGGTACAGATGTTTGAGAGGGTAGAGCAAGGCCAGGAAAAGTTACTAAAAAGTCAGTCAATGATCATGGCTCAGTTGGCGAAGTTATTGACATTGGGTGAGAAGCAATCCCAGGCATTAGATACAGAGTCTGACATTCTGCCTGCAGATTATGAGGCTGAGGGTCCTCCTTCTACTCCTGTGAAGGTGGTCGTGGCGGGCAGTGATGATGGTATGCCTAGTGTAGTCATTGTCGACCTTAGCGAGGTTGAAGGCCTTGAGGGTAAGAGGAAAAAAATAGCAGCCAGAGCGCTACAAGGACTTCACCGACCCGACGAGGCGCACACGGATGTGCTCAGACAAAGGTATAGCCGGTGTAAATCCTTTGAAGTTGTAATGACCCAACTACTCTAGACTTTGGACCATTAACGAAAATTATACATAGACCCTAATCTTTAATAGAACTTACAAGTGAAAAAGATCATACTTTATTAAAAACTTGTAAAAACCAATGTTAAAACTTACATAACTCAAAGCAGGATATGGGATCCCATTGTTTAAAAAGAAAACATATCTTAATTGAAATGAAAAGAAATTACATAAATAGGTGCGGAAAAATTACACATAAACCATAAATAAAAGACTACATCCTCGAAATCGAACTCTCGACTCCTTGAATCCATTCATCACCGATACACATTCTCCCAAGCATCCACGAATCTTTCTCGCCACTATAGCTATTTTCCTGCACATATAAATAAAAAGGAATGAGCCTAATTACCAGCAAGGAAAAATCTAACACATAGTTCATATACATAAATTCATAAGAAACATAAAAACATAACATAACACTTATATCATACACATACTATAATGGCCATTATTACTTGGGGTCCCATAGACTAAACAAGTCATATGCCCATTAGATTAGTGGGGTCCTACTAGCTAAGCAGGTCATATGGCCATAATCTATTTGGGGCTTGTTAGTCATATGGGTCATATGCCCAAGCCTACATACATACATATCATAACACATTTCATAACATAAAAACATAAGATAACATAAGCATATAACATACAGATTCTATCCTATTTTCCTTACCAAAATACCGGGATAAGAGGACAGAGGTGGGACTTTGGAACACTCCTAAGAACCATTTGAAAAAGAGTGAGTATAGAGAAGAAGAGAAATGAAAGGAATGGAATGACTAAACCATTAAGAAAATACTTACCAAAAACTTATGTGCGAGTTCTTAGATTTCCTAACCAAAATAAGAATAAGGTTAGAATAAGTAGAAGACTATGAGAACTTTTGAAGAAAAAGTACAGAAACGAACTAGAGTTTGGGTTACCTTGAAGACTTGTAAGACCAATCTAAACCTTGAACCGAAATACTATAAATCCTTACTTTCCCAAGGGTTTGATAAGCTTATGATGATCAAGCTTATGATTTCCCCACCCAAGTGTTTACACTCTCACACTCACCTAGCAACTTGCAGCCTCTGAACTTAGAGCAAAAGATGAATAATGGATGGGTACTAGGTCCTATTTATAGAGTTTAGGAATGAAAGGATCTTAATTTAACTTGAATAAAAATAATGGCTTTTTAGGTGAAAATACTTTGAATTGTTGTTCAGCAGAGGCTGAAGACTTGTTCAAAAAGGTGCTGGACTTATCAAAAGGTTGAATGGTTGAATGGAAAACGAATTCAAAATATGCTGAAGGAGGCGATATATCGCCCCCTTATAGGCGATATATCGCATGGACCATTATGCCCGAGGCAAACGTGCATCGTTTCGTGTTTTCCGTATCTACGTGCTGCGATATATCGCCCCCTATAGCTGCGATATATCGGCATTCGCTGATTATTTAAACACGAAATTACACATTTTTAGCTTAATTTAAATTGAGTAAACAACCTTGACTAAGCCCTTAAACGTTTTCAAAGCTGCTGACTGACCTTAGAGTATTCAAATTTTAACCTTATTAAATTTAATCCTCTAAATACTTAATCCTTAATCACCCATACATAACATGTGCTTAAAATCCTATTGGTTCTTATCTAAACCTTATAGTATAATAAATATTATCCTCAATATCAGCCATATTAATCAAACCTTAGGTTAACATTAATATTCTTAAACTATAGGTTAAACTTAGAAAATCTACAAGTACTACTATGAGTGTCCAAATAATTCCCGGTCTGAACCAAAAATCCACAGTCATAAAGATAATACTAATAATACTATAATACTACTATCTAACTAGCTAAGTAAAGTTCTTGGACTCTACAGAAGTCGTGTGATAAGAAGCAATTACGATGTTGGATAAGTGGATCATAAGGAAGATTAACAATAAGCGGGATCGGGATGTGAAGATTGGGAACCATAATGTGGTGTGGTTCGTATAGTTGAACACAATCAGGACTTGGCTTTGGGATTCAGTAAGCATTTTAGTTAATTTTTCTTTTCTTTTAATTTTAAATTATTGATTTTTTTCCTAAACAATTTTACTCTATTGCAGCATATCAATGCAGACCTCCATTTGTGCGTAGGCGACGCCACTTATTGAAGGGAATGTATTGCCAAGAGATAGTTGTTTTAAATACAACATTCCCCCATGTGTGCATGGGTCGTTGGATGAATGCTAAGAAGACTGGAGATAAGTTTATGTGGAATGACGACATAATGAAATTCACCAGTGGCATGCCTGAACAATTTTTGGAATCATGGAAGGATGCAACCACCATATACTTTGCCTTGCACGTTCCACACACACAACATTGGGTCACCACTGAGGTTTCCATTCTTACTTGGACCATTGTCGTTTACGATTCCAGTATCTCGGTCCTCAATGACTCAGCTTTGGGGGAAATCATGACTCATTAGTGCAAGTTTTTCCCTACTTTGCTATATTAATCTGCGCTATTTGATGATCATGATAGACTACAGTTGCAGCCAGGTGAGCGGCCTTCACCCTTTCAGTGTGTATGACTACTTCCAGACAAAGTTTCTCAATCGAAATCAACATACAAATACTACACTATTCGTAATATGGTTCTTCGTGTTTATTATGTTTCAATTACTTTATTAACAATGTTTATATGGTCCTGAATGCAGTGGAGATTGTGGCATGTATGCCATAGAACATATAGAGAATCTTCTTGTGGATCTCCCACTTGACGCCATTGTGGATGAAAACATGTAGCTTTTCAGGACCCGATGGTGTCTCGACCTATGGTACCATACATTAGCTCCTTGAGTTCATAGACATTATTTTTTCCTTTGTATATATATTTATAAGTTTGAGTGTTTTTAGAATAATTATTATGGCTGGTAATCTTATGTATGCACTAAACTATGACAATTTTTTATTTTGATCTCGACAAAAATCGACACGCCTCGACAGGTCAGATATGACTACTCTATAATTTGCAAAACACCAAATTTTAACACTGCCTTGATAGTGCTCGATAGGTCAAATAATCTGCCTCGATTAGCCACGATAGAACCCTAAACGTTAATATGAAACCATCTGCCTCGATGAGCCTTGAATCATCAAATGAAGTTGTTTGCATCGATGAGCCTCGATGGTCCTTGATGGGCCCCGATGTGCCTCGAATCATCAAATGAAATTGTCTGCCTCAATGAGCCTCGATGGTACTCGATAGAGATCGATAAGTATTCATATGAAACCATTGCCTCGATAAGGCCTTGATTAGTCCATCTTTACTACTGGAAACAACATGCCTAGATTGCCTCAATAGGCCCGATTTACCTCGACATGTTAGGCTTGTCGAGGTAAGTCGAGGTAGACTGAAAAAAAAAACTTGTGTAGTTTTTTTATTTTATTTTGATTTAAACCAACAAATTAATCCATACAACAATGTCCAATGTTAATATGACACTAACATCTACTTAAAGCCTAGCATTACACAACTTCCTATTGTGCCCACTGCCACCACATATGCTACACTTATGTGGCTGGACGACACGTTCCCTGTTCGAAGGATAGCGCTTTGTCTTCGGCCTCCCCAATTTCTTCTTCTTGGGCCTTCTTACATGATTTTTCTCAACAGGAACACTGACAACCATATCAAAAATGATCAAAGATGTTTATTTCATAATCATAGTATCAACATTTATAAAATTATAAAAAATTGCATAAATAAAGAGTAGAAGAAAGAAAAAGTGGTAAGAGATCCAACGTAGTTCTCCACAATGCCTCCAAACGTTTCTTTAAGATTATTGAAAACTTGACCTAAATCGCATTTAATTAGGTTTAAATAGTGTTGTATGCATTTAAATCATGAAATTCCAAAATTTCCCTTTAGAAACTGACTTAAAATCGCATTTATGAGCTTCTAGTGCGGTCGTGCCCAACACCCAGTGTGGTCACTAAAAACACCAGTTTTCTATTTTTTTCGTCATTTTCTCCAATTTAACATCTCTTTTCCATTCTAGAATTCATCAAGACCTTCCATACTTGAAACAACACCAATAAAAGCGTAAATCTGCACAAAATGACCCTAAACTAATAAAAACTCAACCTAGAAAGACAAACTAAAACTAGCCTAAAACCCACCTAACATATATTTATAAAATATGATGACCTTAAAGATTATAGGCAAAATATGTATTCCTTACAATTTTGAATAAAGTTGTCTCCCCCATTCAAACATCCTCATTTTCTCTCTCATTTCTCACCCTCTTTTTCTGAACTTCCATTGTTTCTCAACTACGCTTACAAATTCAAAGCAAATATGATCCATCCAAACAACACCGCTACCTCCCATCACCATTGAAGCACCATGGAAACACCCATGATTATTTTATTTTATTATGTTTTAATAATTAAAAACTCAATTCAAGACTAAAACCAAATATAATATTCACTTAATATACTAATTTATGAATTTTAAATACTTTTGTACAATATTTTTTGGGTTTTGTTAGCATTTCTTTTTAAATCTAAAAATTTGTAGAGTATTGAACAAAACGATGCTTCAGTGATGCTCTTGTGGAAATTTGATTTTTGAGGTCAAAATGATGCACTTGCGATGCTACAACTATAATCCCTTGAAAATTTGTGGCTGGATTGGTATAGAATTTGAAAACAATTTTGTAACGTCCCAAATTCCCTAATAAGGCTTAGTGCCTTGATTAGGGGGGCCAAAATGGCAATAACTGATTAATTACATTATTATGTGATTTGATGCATGAATAAATGAATAATGTGAGTTATATTATAATATGATTCTATTTTCATGTTTAGGTGTATTACGCATGCAAGTGGACCCGTTTCTTATTGGAAGGGCTTTTTTGTAATTTTGGCCCATTGAAGGCATATTTGAATATATTATGTGTTATATGATTGAGACCACATTATTATGTGGATGTATTTGAGTTATTCGACATGAGACAATCCTAGGGAGCGAGTTAGCGGTTTAGTCATTGTTATACCCAGATTTCGAGCCATAGTAAATATGACCTCGAAAGCTGAGTTCGCAACAAATGGTCTCGTGAGGATTAGAGTGATCTAGGATTGCAAGTCGAGCCTGCAAAGTATGATGTATGATCTCGAATGCGGTGATCTCGAAATGACCTCGATCTCGAAAGGTAGCTCCGAGAACACCTTCATCTTCAGGAACTTCGGAGCATGGTTAGCTCGATATCCCATCTCGAAAGAAACGTTAGCTCGGGAGATGTCAGTGGCTCGCACAATGACATGAGACCAAAAGTGCTGGAGCCTTGAAGATACGCTATAACCAACTTGAATATCTACAAGTATTATAACTATGAGATGTAGCCCTCATTAATTGATGTAAATCCCCAAGAATTGTGGGATATTATTTAATACAGTTATACGTCCCCTGATCTTTGGGGGACGTTTCCTTTTATATCTGATTATTGGCATTTAAAGCCATTTATTTTTATTCACAAAAGAGTAACTACCCAAAATATGTGGGATAGTATTCTGCATCCTTCTCTATAAATAGAGAAGGCATGCACCATTGTAAAGGACCGAAATTCTGATCCTTGAGAGAAAACTCTGTAGAATTCATGCTAAAGAATTGTTCAGAGATAATCTTGAGGTTAATAACAGAGACTCGTGGACTAGGCAGATTTAACTGCTGAACCACGTAAAAAACCGTGTTTGATTCGTTTGTTTCTTTTGGCCATTGTCTTTAATTGTTTACGTGCTCTCTTCTTTTATCTGTTGACGAAAAACGGCGTCAACAGTTTGGTGCTTTCATTGAGAGCCTTAAGCATTCATCCCTGAGAGATTCATGGCTGCAAACAATCAGAACACTCCTGAAGAAAATTACCCAAGGCGTCCTGGAAAACAGCCAATGGAGAACCCGGACGCTGATGAAAGGAGTGGGTCCTCTGATTCCCGGGGACCACCTCCACAACCAAGGGATGAGGACATGTACTATAACCCTGAACGTTATGTCCCCATTGTGGAATTGGAGAATCGGCAGCTGAAACAGTTGTTGGCAGAAGCCAACAAACGTAACGAGGAGTTGACTAGGATAGCCGCAGAGGCGCAGGTGGCTCAGCCCCCGCCTCCGCGCGAAGACCAAGTCCCTCCTCCAAGAGACGTGCACGTTCCTCCCCGGAGGCCCCGTGGACGTCCACGAAAAAATGCTGCCACAAGGAGGCCAGCACAACCTCCAGCACCAACAGAGCCATCTGCTCCTTCTAGGCCTCAGAGGAGTACACGAGCTCGGGTCCCGCCTAATCCACCTGTGGAAGAGCCTGCAGGAACTGAGAACAACCGAGCTCCTGCCGAGGCTCGGACTCAGGTTCCTGGTAGTGCACCGAACGCAACTGGCCCATCTCGGGCAAATTCTGGACCCTCCAGGCCGAGGCAAGGACGACAACCACCGTCACCTATACGGTTCCCTCCGTCTCCCATAAGATATCCTTCACCTCCCCGCAGAAACGCTCAACCTGGTCGAGATCAGGATCAAGGGCGTACAGGGGAAAGACAAGGAAACAGAGAGACGTTCCAGGGGCGGAGAGGCGCGCCATCTGAGAGAAGTCAGACGTCCCGATCTCGCACTGCTGAGACAAGGCGACGTAGAAAGGATACACCACGAAATGACCGATCAATGAGTTTCACCAGTGATGAGTCCGGAGAAACTAGGTCCGTCAGTAAACACGACCGGGGTCGTAAAAATACTGGAAATCACAAGAGCCATCCTGACCTGCGAAATCATCTGAATCAGAGCAGGGGGAAAGGAGATCAGACAAATCCGGATCTAAGGAATCATCTGAATGGGCGTAGAGATCCCCCACGGAGACGCGAGCCTGGGATCGCGATTAATGACTATCAATTCCAGACACCCCCTAAGGACCCAGTCCAAGAAAGGATTGATCAGCTCGAAAAAGCCTTTAGGCTTTTGAAGAATGAACGAGGGAGTGGTCGATACGAGGACTCTGATGAGGAGCTCGAGCCGTTTGCTCCCAATATTTCTAACACTCAGTTTCCTCAAGGGTTCCGGATTCCTCACGTCCAAGCGTTTGAAGGAAAAACCGACCCATGTAGCCACCTGAGTACATTCAACACTATCATGAGAACTAGTAACGTGGGTTACGAGCTCAGATGCATGTTGTTTCCAACATCATTAGCCGGACCTGCCAAGAGTTGGTTCGAGAAGTACAAGAGACACTCGATAACCTCATGGGATCAGTTGTCTAGGGACTTCAAGAAGCAGTTCCGGGCTATGATGGGAGTCAGACCAGAGGCATCCACTTTGACCAACGTCCGACAACAGCCGGGCGAAACACTGAAAAACTATCTAACAAGATTTAATCTTGAGGTCGCCCGAGCTCGAGATGTGGATGACAGTGGGCACCTAATGGCTATCCGAGCTGGTGTTTTACCCGGGAGTGCCCTTTGGGATGACATGCAAGGGAAACCGGTGAGGTCGATAACCGAGTTTAACAGACGAGCGCATAGATTTGTCAATGTAGAGGAGGCGAGGTCAACGCTCAAGGCGACCTCGCAGACCGAAACTACAACGATAAACATTAACTCCGCCTCAACCTCGGCTGACCCAGCAGCTCCACAGCCTACCTCGGAGAATCCCTCCAAGAGGAAAAAGAGCGAGGGAAATAACCCCGAGGCTGATGGAGGAAAGAAGAAGAAAGGAGAAAGGTATTTCTCCGTATATAAAGTGCACACCGAGCTCAACGAGTCTCGGGAAAACATATACCTGGCTAATGAAAACCAGGTCCCCTTCAGGCGTCCGGACCCTATGAGGAATCAAAAGTCCAAGAGGGATTCCAGCAAGTATTGCCGGTTTCATAGGGACACCGGACACACAACTGATGAGTGCCGACAGCTGAAGGACGAGATCGAAGGGTTGATCTCGAGAGGTTATTTCCGGCAGTATGTCAAAAACCAGAATGCTGGACAGACTACTGCCAGCCAGAGAGTAGCCGCACTTCCGGCAGCACAGAATAATAACTCCCGATCTCGGGAAGAAGATAGGCCTCCGCCGATAGATGGAGAGGACGTAATAACCATCTCGGGAGGTCCTCATCTCGCAGGAGGGGGTAGAAATGCTCAAAAGCGATATGTGAATAAGCTGAAGACAGGGGACGGGTCTCCTTATGAACCCGAACCAAGGGCACCAAAAAGCCAAAGGGTTGAAACTCAGCCTATAACCTTCACCGAGGAGGATGCCTCCGATGTCCAGTTCCCTCATCATGATCCACTTGTCATCACCCTACAGCTTGCCAACAAAAGAGTGCGCCGAGTTCTCATAGACAATGGGAGCTCAGTTAACATTCTTTATAAAGCAACACTAGAAAAAATGGGACTCTCCCTTCGCGACCTGAAGGCTTGTGCAACCACGTTGTACGGCTTTTCTGGAGAAGGAACCGCCTGTATGGGGTCCATCGAACTCCCTGTGACCGTGGGAGACTATCCAGTCTCGGTGACCAAGATGATGGAGTTCGTGGTAGTAGAGTTACCATCTGCCTACAATGTATTGCTCGGGAGATCCGCCCTGGTCGGGCTGGGGGCAGTTTCATCTGTAAGGCATCTAGCCCTTAAGTTCCCAACTCCGAGCGGAGTTGGAACATTGAAAGGAGATCAATTGGCAGGAAGGGAGTGCTACAACATTTCCTTGAGGGGAAAGAAACAAACGAGCGCTCTAGCACTCATTGTCATACAGAATAAAGATGGGACAATTTTAGAAATTGATGAGGAGATCGATCCAAGGATTGAGGAAAAGGTTGACCTCCAACCTTTGGAAGAGCTCGAAGAGGTTCAGCTCGAGGAAGCTGATCCCTCAAAGAAGGTGAAGGTCGGGAAACATCTCCAAGACGAATCAAAATAGCAATTAATTTGCTTTCTGAAGAAAAACCAGGATGTCTTCGCGTGGTCACACTCTGACATGGTGGGAATAAGCCCTAATGTAGCGAGCCACGCATTGAATATAGACAAAAGCTTTCCCCCGAAGCAGCAAAAGCGAAGGCAGCTGGATGAAGACAGAAAGAAAGCACTAAAGGAGGAGGTGGACAGGCTGAAATCAAATAATTTCATAAGGGACGCTTTTTACCCGGACTGGGTGGCCAATCCAGTGTTGGTCCCGAAGCCCAATGGGACGTGGAGAACGTGCATTGACTACTCGGACCTCAACAAGGCCTGCCCGAAAGATTGTTTTCCCCTGCCGAGAATTGACCAGCTCGTAGACGCCACGGTGGGGCATGGTCTGATGTCGTTCATGGATGCCTATTCTGGATATAACCAGATTCCCATGCATGCCCCCGACCAAGAGCATACGAGCTTCATCACAGATAAAGGGCTCTACTGCTACAATGTCATGCCATTCGGACTCAAGAATGCCGGAGCCACGTATCAGCGGCTCGTAAACATGATGTTCTCAGAGCAAATAGGGAACAACATGGAAGTTTATGTTGACGACATGCTTGTAAAGTCTCAACTTAACAAGAACCATGTTGATGACCTCGAAGAGTGCTTTGGCGTGCTCAGAAAATACAACATGAAGTTGAATCCTCAGAAGTGCACTTTTGGGGTGTCTTCAGGAAAATTTCTGGGTTTCATTGTCAATTCTCGTGGGATCGAGGCTAATCCCGACAAAATAAAGGCCCTGATCAATATGCCTTCGCCTCGGAAACATAAAGATGTTCAAAGCTTGACTGGCAGGATGGCAGCTTTGAGCAGGTTCATTTCGAAGTCAACAAACCGCGGTCTCCCATTCTTCAACTTATTAAAAGGAAGTAAGAAGTTCGAATGGACAGATGAGTGCGAGCTAGCCTTTCAGGAGCTCAAAAAGCACTTAGCCGAACCGCCCATCCTATCGAAGCCTGAGACGGGGGAAATACTGTTCCTATACCTCTCAACTACCAAACACGCGATAAGCGCGGTGCTCGTACGAGAAGAAGAGAAATTACAGAAACCCGTCTACTATATCAGTAAAAGATTACTGGGGGCAGAATCAAGATATCCACTGATGGAGAAGCTCGCCCTCAGTCTAATCCACTCATCTCGCAAGCTCCGCCCTTACTTTCAGGCACATCCTATCCATGTACTGACAGATCAACCATTAAGGCAAGTCTTGTCTAAACCAGAGGCGTCTGGTCGACTCCTAAAGTGGGCTGTTGAGCTCGGACAATTCGAGATCACCTACCATCCGAGAACGACCATTAAGGCACAAGCGTTGGCGGATTTCATAGTGGAGTGCACCGGTATAGCCGATGACGAGGTAACAACCACAGCCCACGAGCTGTGGAAACTTTACGTCGACGGGTCATCAAATGAAAATGGAGCGGGGGCAGGAGTTATTCTGATCACCCCTGTAGGGAGAAAATTTCACTCTGCGTTAAGGTTCGGCTTTAAAGCATCTAATAATGAAGCTGAGTACGAGGCTTTACTTGCGGGACTACGAATAGCAAAAGAGCTCAAGGCCAAAGCTATACATTGCTACAGCGACTCCCAGCTCGTGGTTAATCAAATCTTGGGAGAATACCAGGCTCGTGGTACAAAAATGGCAGCTTATCTGGAGAAGGCAAAGTCCGCATTAGAGTTTTTTGAGTTTTATGCAATCGAACAGGTTCCCCGAGAACAAAACTCAAATGCAGATGCCTTAGCTCGGCTCGCCACCTCCGCCGAAAATGAGGAGCTGAATGTTGTACCCGTAGAACACCTGTCAGCACCCAGCATTACTGAGCCTGACGAGGAAGATGTGTGTATGATCGAGATAGAGCCGACCTGGATGAGCCCGATAGTTGAGTACCTCGAAAATGGAATTCTTCCAAAAGATCAAAATCAGGCTCGAAAACTAATGTATCAACTTCCTCGTTACACCATCCTGGACGGAAGGCTATACAGAAGAGGGTATTCCATGCCATTGCTCAGATGTGTAACTCCTCCCGAGGCCAAGAAGATTATTGAAGAAATTCATGAAGGGTTCTGCGGAGACCATACCGGGGGGCATAGCCTATCCAAGAAGGTTATACGCCAAGGATATTTCTGGCCAACCATTAAAACGGACTCTTTCGAGTACGTGAAAAAGTGCGACAAATGCCAGAGATTCGCCACGATACCCCGAGCTCCACCTTCTGAACTGACCATGTTGACATCCCCATGGCCTTTTGCGGTGTGGGGCATCGACCTCATAGGCTCGCTCCCAACTGGCAAAGGAGGAGTAAAGTATGCTGTGGTCGCAGTTGATTACTTCAAAAAATGGACGGAGGCTGAACCATTGGCGACCATAACTTCGAAGAAGATCCTAGATTTCGTGGTAAAGAACATCGTATGCCGATATGGAGTGCCAAGAAAGATTGTGTCTGACAACGGAGCCCAGTTTGATTGCGACTTATTTACCAACTTTTGTAACAAGAACGGTATAATAAAGAGCTTTTCGTCAGTGGCTCACCCTCAGGCGAATGGTCAGGTCGAAGCCGTTAATAAAACTCTCAAAAGTTCTTTGAAGAAAAAGTTGGAAAAAGCAAAGGGACGATGGCCTGAGGAATTACCTCAAGTCCTTTGGGGATATAGAACTACAGCTCGGACATCAACTGGACATACCCCATTTTCTCTAGCATACGGCTGCGAGGCAATGTTGCCCATTGAGGTCGAAATTCCAACGATTCGAACTCAGATTTACGACCAGAGCTCCAAGCATACTCAGCTCGGAGAAACCCTAGACTTGATCGAAGAAAAAAGGGAGGAGGCTCAGCTGAGAAATGCTGCTTACCAGCAACGAACCACAAGATATTTCAATAAAAGAGTTCGAGATCGAAAGTTCGGAGTAGGAGATCTGGTATTGAGACGCGTATTCTTAGCAACCCGAGATCCAGCAGCAGGAGTACTCGGGCCAAACTGGGAAGGACCATACCAGATAGAATCAGTCATCCGCCCTGGCGTATACAAACTTGCGAGATTAGATGGGAGCCTCATACCACGAGCATGGAATGGCGACCACCTTAGACCTTATTATCAGTAGTATAGGAAAAGTGTTGCCTGTAACCATGATTTTTTATCTGTTAGTTTGTTTTTGAATAACATGTCTACTTTGTTTCGCATGTAATTTTTATTTTTTTATTTTTGCAATATCTCTTAATTTAATAACCTATGGTCACACTCATAGGATATTAAGGGGGCATCATTGGTATACATACCACCAGCTTAAAAAATAAAAAATAAAAAATAAAACATAAATTATTTGGATATAACCAAATATGCGAGCTTAAATAGTTCGGACTTAACCGAGTTATCAAAAACATACTAAGTATTTGGATATAACCAAATACGCGAGCTTAAATAGTTCGGACTTAACCGAGCAAGCTTAGATAGTTCGGACTTAACCGAGTTATCAAAAACATACTAAGTGTTTGGATATAACCAAATACGCGGGCTTAGATAGTTCGGACTTAACCGAGTTATCAAAAACATACTAAGTGTTTGGATATAACCAAATACGCGGGCTTAGATAGTTCGGACATAACTGAACTACCAAAAGCCTAAAACGTTTGGGTTAACCAGATGTGCAAGCTTAACAGGTTTGGAACAAACTAGCCAAATTATCGATCGATGATAAATGGGAACCTAAACCTATTGCGAAATATGTCGAGATCGAGGCTGGAATATCTTAAAAAGAAAAATAGTTTCGAACTCGTAACCTCGGAGCCAAAATACTGAGGAAGAGGAAAAGTGACTAAAAAGATAACCAAATCATTCATATTACATACCATATAAGTACTTTCGAGTTCATGGTTGAAGTAATATCCGACCTTGATAAATAACGAGGTCGGAAACGGATAATTCGAATAAACTATGCATGAATGCATCGAATTTCGAGCCTAAATCCAAACTATGTTTGTATGCGTAAATAAACATAACCGGTTCATCAATTATAAAAATGTGCAAAATATTTCGAGCCAAGAAATGTAAAGCATGTAAAAGAATTAGTTAAAGAAATTGTATCAGCCCCATGGGCATAAAATAATTACATAAGGGGACGCAGCCCCGATAACTGATTTCTCCGAGATCGGATTTAAGGAAGAGGAGTCTCCTTGGCCTTCTCAGCATCAGTGGCACCGGATCCCTCCGGACGAATAGCATGACTATCCTGCTGGGCCGCCTCTCGAGCAGCTGCACTTGCCAAAAGACGGGCATTCCACCGCTCAACATATGTGGCTTCGAGAGGACCCAGGAAGCTGGTGTCAAGCTCGGCATTGTCGGCCCAAAGTTTGTACATGGCCTGGTCGACCGCTTTCTCCCTCTGCTCCTTAGACTCATTCAGGAGGCGGGTCTTCTCGCTCTCCATGAAATCGAGGGTGGCAGACTTCTCCTCTTCAAGCTTGGCATTGGCCTTCTCGAGCTCAGCGTTTGACTTTTCAAGCTCCTCGAGACGGGTCTTCAATTTTTCAAGTTCATACTTCGAGTCTTTGAGCTCGTCAGCCATCTTCAGCTCGAGATCCTTCGACTTCTGAGCCAGAGATAAGCTCGTTTGCACCTCGTTGGTCAGCTTGTAGTTGAGTTGTGCTGAAACAACAAGGGCCTGAAACACAAAGAATGAATCAGAATTATAATCAGAGACATAAATACTCTAAATAGAGTTGAGAAGGCTACCGCGGCGGAGAGTTCGATACTCTTCTCATAAAGAGTGTTGCAGTCCGAGGCCTTGCGCACGAGGTCCCAGTGGTCGGCACCAAAGCCAGAAAAGCTCTGACCCACCCGAGAAAGGACGTCCGAGCTGAGAATCGCCCCTTCTGTCCCAGCGGCGCCATCAAGTACATATTCCTCAGTATGAGTTCGGGCCGTTGGCAGCTGAACCGTTGAGGTAGAAGGTTTCTTCGGGGGCCGAACAACTATTAACCGGGTCTCGGTGGGAAGCTGCGAGATGGATGCAGTAGGGCCTGACCCATCAACCTGGGCAGTCGGCTCCTTGGAGGTGTTCGCAGTGATCTGGGCCGTGGGAGTCGTCTCGTGATGTTTAGGTACCTTGGACTGTCGGTCGGGCCTCTTTGGTATCCTTGGGCGTTTGCTCTTCTGGGCGCCAGCTCCCCCATCACTAAAGAGCACGGCGTCGAGGTTGGGATTCATGGCACCTGCATAATGACAGTGAGTTAAACAATGATAATAACTTTGGGAAAAGATGTAAACCAGTTGAAGAAAAAACCTAACTGAGACCCTTCCTCGAGCTCGAGCTTGGGGACCATGAAATTCCCCCGTCTTCAGAAGAGGCGGGGGGAGTGCCTTCCCTATAAGTTAGAGATAACCTCGAAAGGTCCCTATAATCATTGGTCCCATACTGCACAGCTATCCCATTCCACACCTCGTCTGTGGTGTACATAGTGTCGTATTCCCCGAGCCCACTATCAAACCTATGGACACAGTCATCTACCCAACTCCATATGTAGAAGTGGTATCTATCCTGTGGGCACGAGACTAGTCTATTGGGCCTGTGTTTTAATAAAGTGGGGGACCACATTCGCGAAGTAGGAAGGGTTTTACCTCCACCGGAGTCCGAACTCGAGGCTTCGTCATTGGCCTCATTTCCCGACCGCGGACTTCTCGAGCGAATTGGGAGAGATGCTTTCCTTTCTCTCCTAGGAGGAAGGATGCCTGTGGGCAGTGGCACTTCCTCCCAGCGTCCATATTTTTTACTGGACCAGTCAGAGGTTGACTGGCCCTGTCCCAACAACCCACAAGCTCGTAGCTTGTCCTCATGTAATAGAAATGAGAGAGACCTCCTGCCGTATGGGAGTCGGAGCAGGGCCTCTCTGTGCTCCTTCATTGTTTCGTCAGGGGTGGGACGCTGAAAGTTAGCTGAAAGATGAGGTACACTTCAACTAAATATGGATTTTAGGGCTAAAATTCCGAGCTTAAAAATAGAAAGTAACGAGAACACTTACGAATCCGCCTGAACGAACGGTGTCGAGACGGGGACAGACCGTCTGTCCAGAAAAAAGCCTTCTTGAAGTCAGGAGGGTGGTTCGGAAGATCTTCAAAGATCTTTGTCTCTTTGGGGTAGCTCGAAAGATAGTAAAAACCATCTCCTCCCCGAGCTCGGGAGGGATTACTCTTCAAACAAAAGAGATATAAAATCTCTTGGGGTGAAGGCCCTGTCCACCCCAGCTCGTGGAACAAGGACCTCAGGGCAAACAGCACCCTGTATGAGTTGGTCTTGAGTTGGAATGGAGCCAACCCAACGAAATCAATGAAGTCTCTGAAAAAGGACTTCAGGGGCAGCAAAGCTCCTGCCCTTATATGTTCCTGGCTCCGGGCCGCGTATTTCACACTGGAATCGCGGCCCCCAGGAGCGAAACAGCTCCGTTCATGCCTTGTCGGAGCTCGACACTTCAGTGTGTCCAACGAACCAAGGCCATGGAGGGCCAAGATATCAGTTATTTGGTCGGTGGTGGTAACCGAGCTCTGGTAGAATTCGGCTTCAAACATCTCCCTCCTAGGCTGCGAAGACGAAGGCTCCGCCATTAAGGAAAACTGGAGTTCCCCTGGGTGGTATGCAACCGTGACTTTTAACGCTGGGTCGAGGGGAATTGGCCTAGGTCCAGGGTTGGGCTCCGGATAGATGGCTTCCCGAAGAACCCTTCTCTTCTTTTCAATGACCTCGTCTATCTGACGACGATAGTAGGCTCGAATGTCCTCCTGCTCGCGCGCAAGTTCGTATTCTTTTATCCGATGTTGGTTCCGGGCAAAGACTGATTCCGGGCTCGGAGAGTTGGGCTCGTAAGGGACTGCTCGTAATTACCCCCACCGTCTTTCCGGATTCTGTGACATCTAACGAGAAAGAAAAAATGGTGAGGGCCATGCATGCAAGGATCACGAGCTCGATGGGATGAGCTCGGATATCTAAGGACAAGAAACTAAGTATTAAGACCCTCACTAAAGAGTCAGAGCGCGTGTTCCACAGGGAAGAAAAAGAACGTGGATGATTTTTTGAAAATCCCGAAATTCAAGGGAAAGAAAGGTGGCGGTTAGCCAGGAAAGGGCATTTTTGGGTTTCGTGTAATTGTCAAGAACAAGGGTTTTTACCCGAAAACTTAGTGTACAAGAAACATGGCCTAAAATTTTCAAAACCCAGAAAGTTAAAACTCCGTTCAAAGGACAAAACTGGGCATAAACCAGAGGCGGACATCCAGAAAGAAAATCCAGAAAACATAAAAGCCTATTGATTCAAAACCTCCTATCGTATCATTCTAGTATACGCAACAAGTATGACATAAAAAAAAAAAGAGCTAAAAACAAAAATGGCATACTTACACAGTGATGGTGATTGCAGCAAAATCGTCGTTCGGAGAAGAGGTTGCAAGAAAGAACTCACTGGCTCGAACAGACCAGGATTCCTTTGTTTTTTGGGTCGAGAAAACATGCACGGGACGGAAGCTTCTTAAGAAAGTTTCTAGCTTTCTTGTTTTTCTTTTCTTTCTGGTTTACGATGAACAAACGTAAAGAAGAAGACGAAGAGGAGGTCTTATATATATAGGTGGGAAAACTAAATTGATCAGGGGCGTTGGTTAAAATCCTCAACAGATCGAATGGATGGGAATCGGTGACAAGATGGCGCCGAAAAGTTGTCAGACGAACGATCGTGGGCGTGTTCCCAAGGTACTCAAGTACCTAAAGTGAGCAATACCCATCTGGCACGTGTCCATTTTCAAGAGTGTGACGGTATGGTTCCCAGAAAGAGTAGTTCAAAAGTTTCCTTCTCTTAGGATTCGAACAAATACTTTTGAGGGGGCAAAATGTTATACCCAGATTTCGAGCCATAGTAAATATGACCTCGAAAGCTGAGTTCGCAACAAATGGTCTCGTGAGGATTAGAGTGATCTAGGATTGCAAGTCGAGCCTGCAAAGTATGATGTATGATCTCGAATGCGGTGATCTCGAAATGACCTCGATCTCGAAAGGTAGCTCCGAGAACACCTTCATCTTCAGGAACTTCGGAGCATGGTTCTTAAGCTCGATATCCCATCTCGAAAGAAACGTTAGCTCGGGAGATGTCAGTGGCTCGCACAATGACATGAGACCAGAAATGTTGGAGCCTTGAAGATACGCTATAACCACCTTGAATATCTACAAGTATTATAACTATGAGATGTAGCCCTCATTAATTGATGTAAATCCCCAAGAATTGTGGGATATTATTTAATACAGTTATACGCCCCTTGATCTTTGGGGGACGTTTCCTTTTATATCTGATTATTGGCATTTAAAGCCATTTATTTTTATTCACAAAAGAGTAACTACCCAAAATATGTGGGATAGTATTCTGCATCCTTCTCTATAAATAGAGAAGGCATGCACCATTGTAAAGGACCGAAATTCTGATCCTTGAGAGAAAACTCTGTAGAATTCATGCTAAAGAATTGTTCAGAGATAATCTTGAGGTTAATAACAGAGACTCGTGGACTAGGCAGATTTAACTACTGAACCACGTAAAAAACCGTGTTTGATTCGTTTGTTTCTTTTGGCCATTGTCTTTAATTGTTTACGTGCTCTCTTCTTTTATCTGTTGACGAAAAACGGCGTCAACAGTCATAATGGGGTCAAATATCCGGTTTGGAGTGAGTCTAGGGGTATTTTGGTAAATTAATACGCTACAAGAATTTTTCGGGTAATGAGAAATTATCTAGTGATTATTCGAGGATATTGGAGGTAACGGGAATTGTGAGATGTTAATTATGATTAACGGGGAAAGGTGGCAAAAGACGGATTTTCCCTTAGGGGCATTGGATGAGTAAGGGTTTTAGCAAGGGGTAGGTTGGTCTTTTACCAACTTGAGTGACTTAGTCACTAGAATGCTTGAGGGGAAGGAAGAAAAACACTAAGGAATACTCTAAGCTCTCTCTCTCTCTCTCTCTCTCTCGTTAATCCTCTCTCTCATAGCTTTGAGGCGTTTGATCTTTGTTTTGAGGAAAAGGCTTGGGAATTGAAGGAAATTGAAGCTAGGAAGTGATTAACAATAGCACGGGGGTGTGATTCTTTATTGAGGTAAGGTTACACTTTGTTTTTCTGATGAATTCCTGTAGTGGTTTAAGTTTTAGCAAAGTTTTAAGCTATGGTTGGGTTTTGATTTGGGTTAGAGATTTGGTTTGGTTTTTAGGTGTTTATACTACTTTTGATGCATTGTTGAGAGTCTTACACTCATTTAGGACCTTGATGTAAGTTTGAGGTGAGATTTTGGGAGTTTTGGCTCGGAGAGAATGGTCGAAAAACCTAGTTTTTCTGGGTTTGCGCAAGGGTGTTGCGGCGCTGGAATGTTCCAGGGCAGGGGGCCCTGGCTGGGTGCCGCGACGCTAGATCATTTTCAGGGGCCTTAATTTTGTATTTTAGGGCATAGGCCTAGGGGCTCGGGGGACGATTTCACCACCCTGTGTGGGGGAATTGGAGGTCCCGAGTGCACAGAATCGGTCCCGGGGTCCAACCATGGAATCGAATGGTAATGAGAATGTTATTTGTGGGTTGTGACTAGCTTACTGCTAGGGCTTGGGAGTCGTGCTTGCTTGCCTAATTACTTGCACTCAGACCAAAGGTAAGAAAGCTGCATCCAATATGTGATATCAATTTGATTAGGGCTTGGATCCCTGTAAATGCGCATGATTATGATTATGCTTGTGATTGTTTGATTAAACATGTTGAATGCTCTGTATCTGGATAATTGCTAAATAATGTATGCATTATTTGATTGAGAAAGGCTAGTATGAGTCATGGACAACAATAGTGTTGAGCAATGGTCGAAAGCATTGACTTATAAGTCAAGGGCGGCAATAGTGTGTTGAGCGCTAATCGTTGTGGTTAGTCCTAATTAGGAGTGCATTATACGCTTGTTCGACCTAATGGTTGTGGAATATTATGCGCCAGGTACGTTGGGCCAGCTCTACGACTGCTTATACAGAGGATAAGGCAATGTACCCTGGGGTGACTTATTATTCTCATATCTTAGGGCAGTGGGCCTCTGTGTGACAGTGTAGTCACTTATTTGCATAGAATGCATGCATGAGTAGGATTATTACTGCTAGACTTGCTTATTATGATTCTATGATATATTATTAACTGCTTATGAGCATGTTTGAGTTTTCTTGATGAGCCTTGGCTCACAGGTGCTATGTGGTGTAGGTAAGGGGAGAGGGAAGCTAGACTAGCCATGAGTTGGAGAGCTTCGATGGCGACGTGTACATATGCGGCTGCTCGACCACTACGGTCAAGGGTTTCTCAGAGGAACTAAGGGTCAACCCTATTTTTCTGCTTAGGTCGGCTGGTTGTATCTTTTGAATTGTAATAGACCTTTTAAACGTTATGTTGGGATCCCATGTACGAACATAAATATTTTTAATGAAATGGTTATTTCTTTTTGACCAAATTTTTTTACCCTAAACCGTTAATTACGTTTAGTTACATGGTTGTGGACGGATGACTCACTTAGCGAGTCTATCACTATTTAAAATACAAGTGTAACGGTCTTGGCTATCCAGAGCGTTACAAATTCTATCATTTTGATAACTTAAAAGTGTGGGGGTCAAATAAAATACTTGATGTGTTGAGAGTTCCCAAAAACTAAATCCAAATAAGTATTTGAGTTTTAAGCTAAAAAAATCAAAACATAATTTTTATGTTTTCAAATCATTGTTTCCAAAAAAAACTCTTCAAATATTCTCTTACTTTTTTATTTTGAGATTACCAACCAATGACAAATTTAATTTTTTTAAAACTAAAAAACAATAAATAGCATCACAACCAATCACATTTTTTTAAATAGTTTTTCACATACAATATTTAAATTTTTGTTTCAAATTTACTCTTTTGGAATATACAATTTCTCAATCACAAACCAATTAGCCTTTGATTTTTTAGGCAAAAAATGATGCTCCGGTGATGCTCCTGCGATGGTCTCATGAAAATTTGATTTTTGAAGTCAAAATGATCTACCTAGGATGGTCCATGAAAACATATATTTTAAAGCAAAAAACGATGCTCCTGCGAAGTTGTAACGACGATTGTCCCATGAAAACTTGATTTTGAGGCCAGAAGCAATGCTAAAATCAAGTTTTGGTGGGGACATCGCAAATGCATCGTTTGATGTCAAAAATCAAGTTTTCATGAGATCATTGCCAAAGCATCATAGGAGCATCTTTTTTTACTTCAAAATTCAAATTTTCATGGGAACATTGATGTAGCATCACATGTGCATTGTTTTGACCTCAAAGATCAAGTTTTTATGGGAGGATCGCTGGAGCATTGTTTTTTACTTTAAAAAAGAAAGAAAAAAGTATTCAAGGGAGCATCACTTTCGGTATCAAAAATCAAGTTTCCAAGGGACTATCACAGGAGCATCGTAAGTGCATCGTTTTGACCATAAAATTCAAGTTTTCATGGAGCATCGTTGTAGCTTCATTTTTGTTCAAAATTCGATTTTTAGGTCTAACAAAGGCAAATAAACAAAAAAATATTATACAAAAATGTTAGAAATTTATAAATTAGGGCCTCTAGTGAATATTTTCTTTGATTTAAATTCTGGATTGGATTTTCAATCATTAAAACAATTAAAAAAATCATGAGTGCTTTCAAGATGATGGAAGGTGGCAGCTTCGTTAGGATGGATCAGATTTGTGGTAAGACTCGACTACCTGCAGAATGTTAGAAGCAATAGAACAGTACCAAATTCACAGACAATTATAGAATAAGAGAGTTGTTATTCAAATCTCCAAAGGACCCAAACAGCAAGTACAAGTCCCACAGGTTACTAAGAGCCTGGGTCTCTCTTGATGCAAGAAAAGGAATACAAATCTAGCATGCCCTCTCTCTCCTCCTACAGACGCTATATCAGCTCATCTCTAACTAACCTGAAAATTACCATACTTCCCACACTCACAAACAGCCAAGCCAACACACTCAAGCCTACCCATCGACCCGTATACCCCTCCTAGTGTAAGTGAATCGGACCTCGGGTCTATCATTACCCCCTCCCCCCCCCCCCCCCCCCCCAAAAAAAAATCCTTAACCTTGTCCTCAAGGTTGAAAGAGGGAAACTGTGAGCGAATGGTGTCAAACAACTCCCATGTGGCCTCGAACAAGGGTAAGTTTTGCCAGTGGATGAGCACTTCGATTTGCTGGCCGAACTCTGTGGAACGACTACGAACATCCAAGACCTTCTCCGGTTCTACAATGAGCTCAAGGTCTGCAGTCAAAGTTGGAGGCAAAGTTGGAGAAGAGTGGGCTGAACCCACTGTAGCTCGGAGTTGGGACACGTGAAAAAATGGATGGACAACACAGGAAGTGGGGAGATCCAAGCGATAGGCGACTGCCCCGATGCGACGCAACACCTTGAATGGACCATAATAGCGCGCTTCCAACATCTCATTCTTGCAGACTGCTAAAGTCTTTTGTCAATAAAGTCGAAGCTTGACAAACACCTGATCCCCCTCTTGAAATTCCACATGACAACTGGACGAATCAACGGTAGCTCTCATCTTCTGCTGAGCACGCAGTAAATGCATCTTCAAATCATCCAGAAAAGAGTCACGCTCTTCCAGCCACTGTTCCACAGCTAAGACTGAAGTAGACCCTGCTGAGTGGCGCACTAAGGCAGGAGGCTCTCGTCCATAGTGAACCTTGAAAGGTGTACAACCCAACGAGGAATGGAAGGTAGTGTTGTACCAATATTCAGCCCACGCCAACCATTTGGCCCACGTCCTTGGCCTATCCGAAGCAAAACAACGAAGATAAGTTTCAAGACAACAGTTGACCACTTCTGACTGACTACCTGTCTGTGGGTGATATGCAGTACTATGTCGCAACTTCGTACCCTGTAAGCGAAAAAGCTCTGCCCAGAAATGGCTTAGAAACACCCTATCCCGATCAGAAATGATGGAGTGTGTCACTCCATGTAACTTGACCACACTCTGAAGGAATGCTTCAGCCACAATGCGAGCATTGAAGGGATGCTTGAGGGAAATGCAGTGATTGTACTTGCTTAAACGATCGACCACCACAAGGATTATATGCACCTCATCCGACCTCGGCAGCACCTTAATGAAGTCCATAGTCAAATCCTCCCACACCCATTCAAATAACCCCAGCGGCTGTAATAACCCAGCAAGAGACATGGCCTTATGCTTATTTTGTTGACACACCTCACACTGCTGCACAAACTCACTGACCGCCCTCTTCATGCCCAGCCAATAAACGTCTCCCCGCAACCGTTGATAAGTGCGAGACTCCCCCGAATGGCCGCCAACTAGTGAATAATGGTAATCATTCAAAAAATGAGGAATAAGGGATGAAGTGGCAGCCAAAACCAACTTGTCCTTGTACATCAACCGCCCCTGTTAGCTGTGAAGCCAACCACCTCTTTACCAGCTGCCAATATCGTTCAAGACTCCAAACAAAAAAAGGGTCCTATTGCACTTCTCTATCTACGATATCCCAATCCAGCCAGGAATTGAAAGTAAGCACAGTGCATTCCGTGGTTCCCACATGGGACAATGCGATAGCCGCTCAGTTTCCGACCCCCGGACGGTACTGTATCTTAAAGTCATAGCCAAGCAACTTGACCAACCATTTGTGGTGGTCGGAAGTCACCAGTCGTTGTTCCAACAAAAACTTCAAGCTCTGTTGATCCGTGCGCACAAAAAATCTGCATCCTAACAAGTATGGCTGCCATTTAAGAATAGCAAGAACGATGGCCATGAGTTCCTTTTCGTAGATGGATTTGAGTTGGGCGTGTGGTTTCAAGACTTGGCTGTAGTAGGCTATGGGCCGACCCTCCTGCATCAAAACCACTCCAATGCCAAACCCCAAAGCATCAGTCTCGACCACATAAGTCTTAGAAAAATCTGGAAGAGCAAGAACATGTACTGAAATCATGGCTTGTTTGAGGTAATTAAACGCTTGAGTGGTTGCCTCTGTCCACCAGAATTTTTCCTTCTTGAGCTGGTCTGTAAGAGGGCGAGCAATGGCCCCATACCCTGCTATAAACTTTTGGTAGTATCCTGTCAACCCCAAGAACCCACGAAGCTCCTTAAGTGTAGTGGGCAGCGGCCAATGTATCATAGCTTGGACCTTCGACGAGTCCATCGTTACCCTGTCGCCTGAAATGATATGCCCTAAATACTCCAAACGGCGCTGTCCAAAACAACACTTCTTCAAGTTGGCGTACAATTGGTGATCGCCTAAGGTGTGTAGAACCATAGTCAAATGCTCCTCATGAGTGGCTTCGTCTAGACTGTAGACCAAATTATCATAAAAGAAAACGAGCACAAATTGATGAAGATATGGCTTGAACACTTTGTTCATGAGTGACTGGAAGGTAGCATGGGCATTGGTAAGGCCAAAGGGCATGACCAAGAACTCGTAATGGCCTTCATGTGTCCGAAACACCGTTTTGTGCACATTTGTAGCCCTAACACGAATCTGATGGTAACCTGATCGTAAATCCAACTTGGAGAACACCTTCACCCTATGCAATTCATCGAGGAGCTCATCAATAACAGGAATGGGATACTCATCGGCCACTGTTTCTTGATTCAGTGTCCGGTAATCAACACAGAAACGCTAGCTGCCATCCTTCTTTTTGACGAGTAATATTGGACTGGAAAAGGGACTAGTGCTCGGTTGGATTAGGCCCGCTGCCAACATTTCCCCCACCAATCGCTCAATTTTAGCCTTTTGAATTTGAGCATAGCGGTACGGTCGGACACTCACAGGAGAGGATCCCACTCGCAGCGGAATAGCATGATCATGACTTCGTAAAGGTGGCAGGGATTTCAGCACCTCAAACACCGACTGAAACCGCTGCACAATGCTCATCATGGACTTCGGAATTGGAGGAGAGTCGGCAGTCACCACTGCGCTACCCAGCTCGACCCAAACCCCTTGTCGCTCATGTTGAAGAAGCTGCATCATCGTCTTGAGGGAAACCCGAGTTTTGTGTAAGGAAGGATCTCCATGGAGAGTGATGGCCTTCCCATTGACGTTGAGCTTCATAACATGATCTTTCCAATGATGATAGGTGCCATCCAAGGTCTCCAGCCATTGTATTCCCAAAATGACATATGTACTGTCGAGAGGTAAAGGAAGAAAGTCATCAAGAATTTCTAACTCCTGCAAAATCAGTGGTACCCCACGACATATGCCTTCTCCTCGGATAGCCTGACCCGTGCCCATTTGCACACCATATGACTCAGTAGTAGAAATAGGAAGAGCTAGCTTGGATGCAAGCTCGGAAGTGATAAAATTGTGCGTGGCCCCACTGTCGATAAGGACCACCACCTCGTGGCCATGGATGCTGCCCATGAGCTTCATCGTCTTTGGCGACGTCAGTCTGACCACTGAGTTGAGGGGGACTTCCACCACTTTGGCTTTTGGTGTGGGCGGAGGTGGTAGACCCAGTGATTCATCAATGGGGTCTTCATCACTGTCATCATCGGAGGCCTCATCTTGCAACAAAATGATCTGGAGTTCGGGAAACTTGCATTCATGACCCCGCTGCCACTTACCCTCACACTTAAAGCATACACCTCGAGCCTTCTGATCCTTGATTTCTGCCTCTGTCAAGCGACGATAGGTTGTGGGAGTTGTCTGTGAAGAAGCTTTGGACGAAGTCGAGGAGAACGTTCCCTTCGACCCAGCCACTTGCAGCGTTCCTAAGGGGCGGTTTGGGCTTCCCTTGCTAGGCCAGAACGATGGGCCCTAACTAAGGTTTGATTAGCCTCAATGGCTTTAGCTAACTCCATGGTTTTAACTAACCCAGTGGGCTCCAAAATTCTTAATGGGCCCTGAATTTCCATCTTCAAGCCTTTTACAAAAGTAGACTCCAGAAGGGAATCCGAGACGTTTCCCATGGCAGAGGCGATCATCTCAAACTGTCGCCGGTACTCCTGCACCGTGGATGTTTGTTGAAGATCGAGAAAGTGATCAAACACTGAGCCTTCATGAACTGGGCGAAACCGGTGAATGAGCAGAGTCTTGAGGTCATCCCAAGTGTCAATCGATCGCCAAAATGTCTCCCAATGAAACCAATACAGAGCTGCCCTTTCCAAACACATCACTATCGCCTCAAGTTGCACCGCCGTCGACAGCCACTGCAGCCCAAAATAACAGTCAGCTCGATAGGTCCACTCATCCGGGTCCCCACCTGAGTACACAGGTAATTCAATTTTACGAGCCCGAAATTCCGAACGTTGACCTTCCATCCCCTCACGTTGACCACCACCGTTGCCGCTGCCCTGCGTCGATCCCGACGAAGGTGGAGCCTCCGGCGGTCCACGATGTCCTGGGCTAAAACCACGGTTAGCCAATTCTGTGGCAATGAAGGCCTGACCCTTGAGGACCAAGTCAAGCTTCTCTGTAATCACAACCAAGTCGTGAGCATGGGACTGAACAATTTCCTTCAATACCCCCACATCCTCTTGAACAGAATCAACTTGGGTTTCCATCCGAGTCGTCGGCATCCACAAGATCGGACTGGCTCTGATACCACTTGGTAAGACCCGACTACCTGCAGAATGTTAGAAGTAATAAAACAGTACCAAATTCACAGACAATTATAGAATAAGAGAGTTGTTATTCAAATCTCCAAAGGACCCAAACACCAAGTACAAGTCCCACAGGTTACTGAGAGCCTGGGTCTCTCTTGATGCAAGAAAAGGAATACAAATCTAGCATGCCCTCTCTCCACCTACAGATGCTATATCAGCTAAACTCTAACTAACCTAAAAATTACCATACTGCCCACACTCACAAACGGCCAAGCCAACACACTCAAGCCTGCCCATCGACCCTCGGGTCTATCAATTTGTTTCGAATTTGTGAAGGTGGCTTTGAAACAATAGATGTTTAGAGATAGTGAGAAATGAGAGAGAGGGGGTCAGTTTTAGAATAGAAGGATAATTTTGTCCAAAATTGTAGGGAAGACATATTTTGCCAATAATCTCTAAGATTCGCATACTTTATAAATATGCCCTATTAGAAGACATATACGGTCAAATCTCCCTTGTTATTCCCCATTCTCATTCCACCTATGTATCCTAAGAGCTTGAGTATGCATTAGTTTGCCTAAAATTTACAAACTGGAGTGATAAAATTGATGTTTTACAATAGCAAGGAAAAAATTAATAAGGGAGAAGTCAAAATTTGGAGTACTGTTTGATTAATGAGTTTGGCAAACGCCTTTCAATCTCAAAAGACAATTCTATTAGCTTTCAGCACTGTACTATTAAATAAGAACAGTTACTAATGTAAACAAATCATCACAAACAAATGGAAGAAAAAAATTAAAAAAAAAAACAAAGCAAATAAGAAAAGAAAGCCAATACATGGAAAAACTTGAGATTTAAAGTTATACAGATGCCTACAATCACCCGCAGTGTTGATTCTACAGCGACAGAAACTTCACACAGTTAATCTAAAAGAAGAAGAGAAGAGAAAAGAGAAGAGAAGAAAAGGCTAAATTTATCATGCTTTGAGCATAGGAATAAAAAATAACAGTGTGAGACCTTGGATGGACATGAAAAGATCCAAAGCCTTGTAATCTTAATAATCATTCTGCAGCAACCTCTTCATTGTCAACCCTTTGGGAATCCATGTCTGGTAATGTACTGAGATCCATTCGAACTTCATTCATTTCTTGGGCTATGTGGGTATCAGAAGAATCTATTGGATCATGTTGAACTGCCTCCTCTGTCCCACCTGTAGAGTCCGAACTGTTCTCTTCTTCATTAGAATCAAATTTGTTGTCTGACTTTCCATTCTCAGTAGCATCAGCATTCTCCTTCATTTTTGAAGCGGTACCATCCTCTACTCGAACTGTTTCTTCAGGTCTTACTACCTTTTCCGAAGCATAAGACACTGGATTTTTAGACGAATCAGATAATTCTTCAGAGGCTCCATCTGCTTTTTCAGTTTTTGTTGAATTTGCAGAAGTAAAATCAACTTTATTCTCGTCAGAACCAATGGTAGAGTTATCTGTCTGCACCAGTGATGGTATTTCTTCTCTTTCACCCTCTCTGGTGGTTGCAACATTCTTGGTAATTTGAGCAGGAACAGGATCAGTTGCAGACTCTGTTTTGTTCTGCTGGGAGGAGTCGTTCATTTCAATTTTCATCTGTTCAGAAGAGTCAGACCTTTCATTACTCACCTCTGTTGAGTTATTGCCTGCTTCCGGATGATCATTAGATTGCGTTGTTGTTGAAACTTGGTTATCTGAAGAATTTGACGAATCATCATAATCAGCCTTTTGTGCAAGAGAAACCACACCCAAAGAAGTATGATTCCCACCAGTTTCACCTTCTCCCACCTTTGATCCTGCATTGTTTTCAATCTTTTTAACATCCTCTGGGTTATCAGATTTATCCTCCTGTTCTAGATTTTTTGTTTCTGTGTTCTCATTTGTACTTTCTGAACTTATTTTCTCAGTTCCTGTGCTTATAACTTGTGTATCATGAGCAACTTCACTGGATGCATCATCCCTAATGTAATGTTCCTCCCGTGCCTCGTGATCAGTTTGGTCACCTCCGTCACTATCCTGATCCTCAGATGAATTCTCTTTTTCTACTCGATCCTCAATCTCTTCATTGTCGTTTTTTTTGCTATCATCACCACCCTCCTCTTGCTCCTTCTCTTCATCTATAAACTCTTCATCATGATTTCCTTCTTCTTCTTTTCTCTCTTGGTCATTTTCATCTATCTCATCATCTCCACCTCCTCTTCCACCATCTTCTGCTTCCTCATTCTTGTTTTCTTCTGCGTCTTCATTCTTGTTTTCTTCTGCATCATCATTCTTGTTTTCCTCCTCATCTTCCTCCTGTTCTTGTGACTCATTCTTGTTTTCTTCTTCTTCTCGCTCTTCTCCATGTTGTTCTTCTTCCTCTAATGGTATTTCTTCTTCCTCTTCTTCCTCACGCTTCTCATTTTTAGTTATATCCTCTCGAGGATGAAGGTCCTTCCTCCCAAGCTTGGGAATATCACTATCACTTACCCTTCTAATCGTGGTTTTCACATCATTTTCATCAAATTCTTTCTTCTTATCATGGGAATGCTTGACCTGATAGATTAGCCAAAAGCAGACCCCAAGAAGCAGACAAATCTGCAAGGCATGCTTCGCCCTGAAACCTTTGGTTCTTTGATTTCTACTCGGCAGCCGTTTCAACATGATATAGTCCCAAAGTCTCTGTCCCTATCCCTCACCTTCAATCACTCTATCAGTATCCCTCGCCTTGAATCCAAAAAAAAAAAAAAATCATTCAAGCTTCTTGAAAAAAAAAATCCAACTGTAGTATAAATTCAAGCCAATAAGAAACAAAAAAACCAGAATAAGAAATATAAAAAACATGGCTGCAATACCAAGTGCAATGTTTCCAGTAGTATTCATCAAAATCACAGAGAATTATGTATCCGAAATACCATAAAATTTAATCATCTAGTTCCAGCGGCCGAACACATCATTATCCAAACTTATCTTAGCATCAAAATCACAATAAAAACTAATGGATAAAAAACAATATTTTTGGTCAATAATTTTATTTTCAGAAATAAGTTCCAAAAATAAAAATTCATAATTGGAAAGTTAATGACATCTAGAAAACTAAGGTCAACCAAGGTTTGCATAAAAACCGAATTCAAATCAAATCCCCAAAATAAAACCCTAGAACCATACTAAAACCACTTCCCTTAAAGATCACCAAAAAAAAAGACCATAAAATAAGATACATGTTCACATTAAAAATCGAAAACCCATTTACAAAAATAGTAAATTGCGATCACCAAACCATTCTAGAGCATACATAAACACCTAAAAATGAATCTTTCACAAACTAATTACAGTAACATATCAAGACAGCACATCAGCTTAATTGATGCAATGAAACCCTATAATGTAGACGACAAGGAAGTTAATAGAAAAGATGGGACCTGAAAATGTCTTCGTCAAGAAGAAGAGGCCGCCGGAACCCAAACCAGGAGAAAATTGTTCCGGTCTTCGAAGAGGTTTCTCTGCGTGGTTGAGTTGAGTGTGTGAGAGACTGATACCAATGCAACAAATATGTTTTCTTTTATTTTATTTTTTCTTAATATTTCTATGTGAATAATAAAATTAAAGGGAAATTAAGAAAACTAAAAAAAAAATTGTTGGAATTTTCGTTAATAAAACCCTACTTGATTTATGAATTATCATTAAACCAACAATCACATAATAAATATATCTTAATCAACATGAATAAATATATCAGTATATCACATCAAATATTTTATTTATTTATTTAAGGCAAGTTTAATAAGACGAAATGTTAATAAAAAATCATGGAAAATAATTGAATACATTATATTGACGATCCAATCTAGGTATTTGGTTTTATCAAAAACCTATCATTTTATGACTTTTGTATTATTATAATATTAAACAAGTTGCATTTTTTTTTAAATGCTTGTGATTTTGGAAAATCTTTTATTTTTATAGTCATTTGATTTGAGTGGGTTTCCTAATATTCTAGAGTTGACAGTGTCACATGAATCACATCACTGTCTCAATTTTTCTTCTTTTTTTTTCTTTGTAATTATATTGATTACTTTGTTTAAGGGGTATGATACTTTTGTGCTTTAAGATTAATAATAATGAACATTAACATTGAGAATAAAGGACTATAAATATGAGAAAAGTAGGAGTTTATACTTTATATATAGCCATTATATGGAGTGATTATAATGAATCTTATTCCTCATAGGACTTAACTAGCAATTTATTAGAGTTTTATGCCTTTTAATTGGTAGCTTTTAAAAGAAGAAATAAACAAGCTACTCTACTTTAATGGTGGATTAGCTGGTAACAAAGTGAGAATTGTTAGAATGTGAAAAATTGTCTAGAAATAGAATGAGGTGCATAGTAAGAAGTATAGGGTTCCATCTCAAAACCAATTGGTGATAAGTGTAGTAACGCATGCTCTTATGTATTGTTGAATGTACGTATATACTTTCCATGTAGGATATTCTCTCTAACAACAATGAAGAAGAAATAAGACATTTTTGGAACCTGAAAACATTGTAACAATGGTCATTTTCACTTGAAAAAAAACGCATGTAGAAAAGGATATAACATAAATGATATTTTTTTTTACAAAAAAATATGAATGATTTTTCATCAGGGTAAATAGAAATTCGATTACATTGTATCAAAATATAATAAAATGTATTAAAACTACATAATTTATGTTGAGAATTTATGGTTTTACACTTTCTTAATCAATAATGCATAATATAAATAATTCAATATTACAAACCCTAAATGTTAATCAATAATCATATTCAAAGTATAAATGCAAATCTTGATCATCAAAGAATTATATTCATGATATGAATGCAAATCTTGAAAAACAATGGATTAAGTGATTAAATGATTATAAGATGAACTTAAAAATATTTAATTATCAATACTAACAACATAAACACAATAGAATGACAAAACACAATATTAGGGTTAGAGAGATACAACATTTTGTATTGAGCAACTTGAATCTTCAAACTTGAGGAACTTTTAAGGCTTATACACAATAAGAATATTATTGTCCAAAATCTTTATTCCAAGCATTCTCTTATTGCTTGAAGCTTCAACCAATTAGAATGAGATTTGAGATTTAACAAGCCTTGAAACTCATACAAGTCAAGCAATGCTTGATGTATAACCCAACCCTACTAATTACACTAAGGGTTGGGTTATAACTCATTAAAAAAAAATCTATCAAGTTTTTTCAAAATCAATAAAACAATATAAAGAAAAGGTAGATCAAATTAAAACTTAAAATGAAGAAACTCATGTCTTAGTAGTTATAAGACTAGTTAGTACTTAACAACCCAAATACTACACTCATCCTATTTTCAAACACAAGTCTTAAAATCATTACAGTCATCCATAATAGTAAGTAAATAGTTCATAGAAATTAAAACAAAGTAAAAATCTTGAATCCATCATCAACAATGGCAATGGCAATGGAAATGGGTGCCTTGGTCTTATCCTTTGTTGATGTCTTGTCCTTAAGCTTGTTGTCTACAATTCATAAACCAAAGTTACACACTTGCTGAAAATAAAAAGCAATAAAGAAAGATAATTACTAAGAATTCATCTTATTTACCTTCTTCAAGAAACTCATAAGCTTGTATAGCATCGAAAGTGTAACGTCCCAAATTACCTAATAAGGCTTAGGGCCTTAATCAAGGGGTTAGGATGTCAATTTATGGAATTATATGCTTATATGAGTTATATTTGGGTGTAATTATGTGATGTATGTGAGAGACCACATTATTATGTGGGTTTATTTGGGTCACTCGGCACGAGACGATCCTAGGGAGCAAGTTAGCGGGAAAGTCACAACGAGATCTAATACCCGACTCGAGGTAAGTCAAGGGGTATTTCGGGTAACTAGTGCATTACTGGGTTATCGGGTAACAGGAATAGATATTTAAGGATATATTTGGAGTTAGCGAGATTAGGAGGGAATATCGAGAATTTTAACCATTTTGCCATCGGGGACGTTTTTGGTACCCCGAGCCTTGGAACTAGCTTAAGTTACTTAAGCCTTAAGAAAATAAACAAAACACAAAAGAAAGCACTCATCTTTCTCTCTCACTCCCAACCGACTCTCTCTCTCTCCCTCATACTCTTCCATTTTCTAAGAGCTAGTGAATCTTTTATTTGGTACCCTGAGCTATTATGTTTATTATATTATAATGTATAATGAATAATATTCAGTTGATAAAAAAAACAAGTTGTCTATTGTGGATACCCTTCTTGATAATGGAATCCGTGGACAACCAATGCGAGACGGTCATAATAAGGTTTACAAGTCGTTTTTGGATGTAATTGAAGGCAAAGAGGGAAGATTTCGTGAGACTCTACTTGGCAAACAGGTTGATTATTCGGGGCGTTCTGGAAAGATTTGTACAAGTTATACCTTTCGTCACCATTTTGTGGAAAATCGTTAGGTATGAATATGTTAGACACCTGTAACTCGATTGGTGAAATAGTATCTCTCTCCAAAAAAGCATTTTTTTTTTACCGCAGCGCAAAGAAAATATTTTGTTGCGAATGAACAAGATAAGAAAATGAATCTTTTTATCGAAGGATCAGAAAAAAATGGGTCCGGACCTCCTGCGGGAATGATTTGGAAGATTCAAAAGAAGAAATTCATTCTATACTTTCTTTTAATTACCTTTCGTGAAAAAATAAAAAATCCCACAAACAAAGGCATTTTACAGTACGAAATAACATAAAAATAGACTCATTACAATGAAACGTTTACTCAAATTAATTCCTTTTGACAGGAATCAATAAAAACTAAGAAATATTTGAAGCCGATTAGATTTCATCCAAATAAAAATAGAAAAACCGCCCGTTTTGTATTGTGTGTATAACGGTATTTTGGTTTTCCAATTCAAGATATTTTTTTTCATTTGAAAATATTGATAGAAAAATATTTTTTTTTCTTTCCAGCGGTGCTTTTATTTTCCCTAACATTTTCATTCAAATTTAAAAGGAGCGATTTAATTGGTATTGCGCATTGTTTAATCTTATATGAATTATAAAGAATAAAAAATTATGGGAAAAACCAAAGTTCCAAATTGGATATGGGACAACTTATTATTTCTTCATTTATTCTCATCCAATCAATTTTTTTTTGATGGGTTGATTTCTTGATTTTGATGAAGCGTGGGATAAACAAGACCTTTCTTGTCGATTTTCTCAATTAGTTGATAATTGTTAGACCAAGTTTTAGTATATTTATTACTCTTGAGGTGAGTATCGATATCGATCCTGGTCCCAATATAGATTTTATTTCGAAGACAAAAATTAAGAATTGTTAAATAAAAAAAATTTCTATAAGGATTTGTCTTTATATCTATAATATTATCTTCTACTCGATAATTGTTGATAGGAATATCTATCAGCATATTAAAAAAAAATTATTTTTTTTGTAATTATGAAGGACCTCTTGATTATGATTTTCTTGTAATGGAAATTCATAAATAGATGGGGTCTTCTTATCTTCATAATTAATAAAATTATATGATAAAATATCATATTTATTTTGTTTTTTTACATTTTTGTTTTGTTTTTCGGAGTTAATTAGTAGGTTTTTTTCGTTTGAATCAAATTTCTTGAAATGTTTATCTTGAACTATAGAGTTTTTAGGATTTCTTGAGAATTGTTGGCTGAAAGCTTGGGAATTAAAGGCCTAAACTTGGGGGATTGGATTTGTTGTAGCTAGGAAAATTAACTTCCATTTGAGGTAAGCTTTAGATCTTGTCTTCCATGGAAATTCTGTTTAGTTTGGTTGTTCTTGAGGAGTTCTTGGGCTTTGTAGCTTAAGGGTTCAATTGGGAGTTTTGATGGGTTTTTAATCAAGTTTTAGGTTGGGTTTTGCTGGTGGTATTGTGCTGATATTGTTTTGAGGATTGAATTATAGTTCTAGGAATCATTTGGGATGATTTTAGTAAGTTTTGGCCGGGATAGAGGAATTCTGGGTTCGTAGGGCCAGGTCATAGCCCTGTTCTTGGGGCATCGCGACCCAAGCGAACCCATGGCCAGGTGGGGGCATTTTTCGTGGAGGCACGCCGTGACTTGCTAGGGCAAGTCGCGACCCATGTCTTAATCCAGGTAGGAAGGCCTTCTGTCCTGGGGAGCGCGCCACAGCCCTGAAGGGCAAGTCACAGCCCGCCTGGGCCTCTTTGACCACCCTAGGTCTTAAGTAACGGGAACTCAAACCTAAGGGCTCGGGATCGAATCTACTACCTGGTTTAGTAGAATTCGACGTCCCGGAGGCTAGGACTCATTCTAGAAGCCTTTATTTGCTCATTATTGACAGGATCCTATATTATGGTTGTGACTAGGTCATTGCTAGGGGCTTGGAACCGGGATCGTGCTCGAGGGTTGTTCTTATTATTACGCTATACTCGAACTTGAGGTAAGAAAACTGCACCCAATACGTGGTATATGTTATTAGGACTTGGCCCGGTTGTTGATTATAATAATAAATAGGGCTCAGGCCCCTAAGAATGAACGTGTTTGAGTTATGATTGCGCTTGTAGATTAAACATACTTGAAAATTTTGTTTCCGGCTAAGTGTTATATGATTGTTCGCATGGTTTGTGTAGCTAGGGCTCGACCCCGTTAAGGAACATGGTTATTACTATGTTTGCAGTTAATTGATGATATTATATGAGTAGTATGTATGCATACTTGTATTGTCTGAAGTGTGCTTATCTGTATCTATATTTTTATCTGAATACCTGGCTCATGGCTTGACTTATTAGTCAAGGGTGGCAATAATGTGTTGTGCGCTGGTCGAAAGGCTTAGGCCCAATCAGCAACGTACTATTACGTTTTCCGACCCTATGGTCGTTGGAAAATTAAGCGCTAGGTACGCTGGGCTAGCTCTATGGCTAGTTACTTAGAGCTAAGGATGAGGGCCCCAGGTGACTCTATGGTCACATAGCTAGGGCATAGGGCCCTGGGGTTAACTCTATGGTCAATTGTTCAAGGCAACGGGCCCCCGAATGATCCAATGATCATTTATTTGTAACTGTATGCATGCATGAGTAGGTTATTACTGCTGGGCATGCTAGATATGTATTTAGAATATGCATTTACTATTCATGCACATGTTTAAGATTTCTTGCTGAGCCTTGGCTCACGGGTGTTATGTGGTGCACGTAAGGGGAAATGAAAGCTTGACCAATCATGAGTTGGAGAGCTTCGTGTAATGACCCAACTACTCAAGACTTTTGGACCATTAACGAAAACTATACATAAACACTAATCCTTAATAAAACTTTACAAGAGAAAAGACCATAACTTTATTAAGAAACTTGTAAAGATAAAAGTTAAACTTACATAAAATATCAAGTGGGATATGGGATCCCATTGTTTTAAAATCAAAACATGACATAATTAAAAAGAGATTTACATAATAAAATGCGGAAAAATACATGTAAAAACCATAAGAAACAAAACTACAATCTCGAAGTCGAAACTCTCGACTCCTTGAATCCATTCTGCCTCAATACACATTCTCCAAGCTTCCAAGAACCTTTCCCGCCACTAAGACTATTTTCCTGCACATATAAACAAAAAGGAATGAGCCTAATGCCCAGCAAGAAAAATCTAACACATAGCCATATACATAAAAATTCATAATGCAACATAAAAACATACCATAACACTTATGTCACATACATACTATAACACTTATGTCACATACATACTATAATGGCCATTATTACTTGGGGTCCCATAAACTAAACAAGTCATATGCCCATTAGATTAGTGGTGTCTTGCTAGCTAAGCAAGTCATATGCCCATAATCTATTTAGGGCTTGCTAGCTAAACAAGTTATATGCCCATAATCTATTTGGGGCTTGTTAGTTGTATAGGTCATATGCCCAAGTCTACAAGAATACATATCATAGCATATTTCATAACACAAAACCATAAGATAACATTTATCATATAAATCATATCACATAACACATAAGTCCTATCCTATTTTCCTTACCAAAATAACCGGGATATGGGAGCTGATTTGGGACCTTGGAACACTCCTAGAAACCATTTATAATATGGTGAGTATATTGAAGAAATAGGATGAAAGTGAAAAAGGGACTATGCTATCAAAATATACTTACCAAAAACCTTGTGCTTAAGAACTTGGATTTCCTAACCAAGAATAAGAATAAGGTTAGAATGAGTAGAAGACTATGAGAATTTTTAAAGAACATAATACAGAAATGGACTAGAGTTTGGGATACCTTGAGTACTTCTATGATCAATCTAAACCTTGAACCGAAATGTGAATAAACCTTACTTCCCCAAGTGTTTGATAAGCTTATAATGATCAAGCTTATAATTCCCAACCTAAGTGTTTACACTCTCACACTCACCTAGCAACTTGCAGCCTCTGAACTTAGAGTAATAGATGAATAAATGGCTGGGTACTAGGTCCTATTTATAGAGTTTAGGAATGAAAAGATCTTCATTTAACTTGAATAAAAATAATGGCTTTTTAAGTGAAAATAATTTGAATTATCGTTCAGCAGAGGCTGAAGATTCGTTCAAAAAGATGCTGGACTTATCAAGAAGTTGAAGGTTTGAATGGAGAACGATTTCGAAAACTTTCAAATTATGCTGAGAGGGGCGATATATCGCCCCCTGTAGGCGATATATCACCTGGGCCAGTATGCCCGAGGCAATCGTGCAACGTTTCGTGTTTTTCATATCTTCGTGCTGCGATATATCGCCCCCTATAGCTGGGATATATCGGCATACACTGATTATTTAAACACGAAATTACACATTTTTAGCTTAATTTAAATTGAGTAAACAACTTTGACTAAGCCCTCTAACATTTTCAAAGCTGCTGACTGACCTTTGAGTATTCAAATTTTAACCTTAATAGATTTAATCCTCAAAATACTTAATCATTAATAAACCCATACATAACATGTGCTATTATCTAATTGGTTCTTATCTAAACCTTATAGTATAATAAATATTATCCTCAATATCAGTCATATAAATCAAACCTTAGGTTAAAATTAATATTCCTAAACTATAGGTTAAACTTAGAAAATCTACAAGTACTACTATGAGTGTCCAAATAAATCCCGGTCTGAACCAAAAATCCACAGTTATAAAGATAATACTATTATTACTATTATACTACTATCTAACTTAGCTAAGTAAAGCTCTTGGACTCTACACTTCGATGGTGGCGTTTACATATGCGGTTGCTCGTCCACCACACTCGAGGGTATCTCAGAGGAACTAGGGTTGTATCCCTTATTTTGCCGCTTAGGTCGGCCGGTTGTAACTTTTGATGTATATACACCCTTTTAAACATTTGTTGTAATATTTTTGGGATCCCATGTATGTATGAAAGTTTTAAATGAAAAGTAAACAGTTCCTTTGACCAAAATTTTTAACCATAACCCTTGACGTTAACTTTAGTTACACGTTTATAACCAAATGACTTGATTAACAAGTCTAACACTATTTAAAATACACAGTGTAACAGTCCTGGATTAGGAGGATGTTACACAAAGACTCTCTTGTTTGAATTCCTTCATGACCCCTCTTCAACCAACTTTGAGTGCAAACTAGTGCCTCCACCATTTTTGGACTCAAAGAACTCCTAAATGAGTCTAAAATACGTCCACTAGTACTAAAGGAAGATTCATAAGCAACATTAGACACAAGGATAGCAAGGACATCTTAGCAATCATAGAAAAAATCTTAAACTTTTAAGAATGATCCTTCCACCAAAGTAGAATATCAAATGAGGAAGTCATTGAGTTGACAGTTTCTTAAGCCAAGTACCCATTGACATCATTCATTTTCTCAGTCATAAACATATGTTGTTGTTGCAAGTAATTTTCCAATAATCTCCTCTTATGAGTTTCTTTGGCACCAACCTTTGGTGGTGAGTCACTTTTGCTAACCTATACATATAGCCAAAAAGAAACACAAACAACAACTTAGCAAACAATAACATAGTAAAAAATCAATCATAATAAAAAAAAAATAACAACTAACTGTTTACCGAGTTTTTCAGAAACTAGGATTAGGAAAGGAAAAAGAGTTTAGAAAGTACAGAATATAGATTATCACACAAGGAATTTTACGTGGTTGGCACTACAAGAAAATGGGGTCTTTACCTACCAATTATAAGTGTAGGTAAAACTAGCCTAATGGTAGGTAATGTGGTTTACCTACCAATATTGAATTAGTAGAGATTGGTAGGTAAAGGTTAGTGGGGAAAGAGTCTTTACCTACACTTATTAATACTGGTAGGTAAAAGAATCAGTGGACTCCACTAAGTTATAAATCAATTGATGAGTCAGCAGATGACGTGTTTGACGACGTGGCATCCTACGTGTCTGCTGACATGGTTCCATAGTTTTATGTGTCTGATGATGTGGCATCCTACGTGTCTGCTGACATGGTTTCCATAGTTTTATGTGTCTGATGACGTAGCATCCTACGTGGCATACATCAATATCGCCACTTGACATCTTGTGTTTGCTCCACGTGTCAAACAATAATTTCTCCACGTGTCGTTTGATAATTAGTACATATGTCATCATTTGATATAGACCACGTGGCATCATTTTATTAGTCTATGTGGCACGATATTATTAGACCATATGGGGTCATTTTATTAGCCCACATAGCATGATTTTATTGGTCTATTATAGAATTTATATTTTGGTCAAATGTAATAGTTATGTGTAGGTAAAAGATAATAACAGTTATTATAAATGTTCTATATTAGAAATAAACTAGAAAAAAACCATACCATAATAAAATGTTTAATGCTAAAATTCTTTATAATGTTCAATACTAAAATAAGTCATAAAGTTATCCTTTTAAGGTTACCCCTACAAAAATAAAAAAACTTCATAAAGTTCATTCCTTAGTAAATTACTGTAAATAAACTAAGAATCATCTTATGACTCCCGAACCGAACTCAAATAAATTATTTAGCATTAATAATAAAATAAACAAACATATATTATAAAATATTCATTGCTTATTAAAGATGAGTGTTAAACTAATTACCTTTCATAAAAAATACCAACAAGTCTATTCTTGACTTTGAGATTATTACTAAAGAGCATCATTTGTCTCGAACTTGTGAATGTCGATGATGGCTTTGTGAGGTGGACACCGACGATGGTTGGAGGTGGGGTTCGGGCTGGCAACAATGGGAAAATATAATTAATCTCAACATAATAATTATCCCCAATTTAATCATCATAAAGATTTCAGAAAATATGACTTATTATTATGGGCATTTATGACACTTGATATACCAGCATATATTAAAAAACAAATATATGAGCACATCAAGTCCCATAATCACCAACATAAAATAAAATCATTTATCAACATCACAGGCAAAAAAAAAAAAAAAAATCAAAGTAGCATAATAATCCAAATCAAAAAAAGAAAATATAAGTCAACATTCAAAACTACATTTAATAGACAATATGCATCGAAAACTATAATTCATGTGATAAAACAAAGAAGTTCATATGCAGTATATATGAACATGTAAACAATGATGAAGATAATACAAACTAGATTCATAGTTTAACATAAAAAAACTTAAAATAAAAAGTAGATGTCTCTTCTCCTTTTTAAAAAGAATAACTGATTCATATATATAATCAATGAACATAATACATAAATCAAATACCAAACACAAAATTTTCACACTTTAAAAAAATCAGATTCAAAACATATTTGTATACAGAATAAAAATCAGATTCAAAGTTCACCCTACAAACCAGAAAGCAGAGCATGCTAAAAATAGAGAAACACTTGAGATTAATGCAAAACTTTAGAAATAGAAAAACAAAGAAATATGAAAAAGCAAATATCTAAATATAAAAAACAAATATCAGAACATAAAAAAATTAGTAAATCTTAGTACAGGAAAAAAGAATCAGATTCACTAATGCAGTAAGCTTATTAAATTAATCTACATCCTAAATCTGAATATCAATATCAATAACAAAGTACAAAAAAATCTCCAAATCTGAATATAGCAACATAGTATCAATTTATTGATGATAGCATATACCTTGTTGTTCTGTCTGTCTCTGCTACAGAACCAAAAGCTACTCCAAAACAGGGAATAACAAAGACCAAACACTATATGTGATGTTCCCAAATCATCATCAGTATTTCAAAACTAATTATGACCAAATATGGGCATTTATGACATACATAGAATGCCAATATAACTAAAAATACGGCATATCAAATGTCATAATCACTAACACATTAGCTAGTCATACTTATTATGGCTCTTCATTGACAAGAAAAAAGTGCACGTCTACACAATGTCTCAAAAATGAAATAAGTAAACCATAACCATAAAATCAATTAAAAATACACTTGTTTAAGAGCTGAAGAAAGGTACTGTGTTCATAACTTTGAATACACAAAATCATATAATTAGAAAGACAAAAAATCACATATTCATAGCAATGTTTGAATCCATACTGCCTTAAATAATAAAAACAATCCAAATCAATACACATAATCAAAGATTTTGATTTTCCACTAATAATAAAAATCACCCAAATCAACACACATATCTAATATTCAGATTTGGCTAAGATAATAAAAATTAATATAATCAACACCACAATATATTCAAAATTGGCTTTTAAAAAAAAAAGTTCATTAAACTATTCTCAAAACATATCTAAAATCAATTGCAAACTTGAGCAAATCAATAAAAATCTGTCAAATATATAACAACCCACCCCAAAACCATATTATAAACCAATGTTGGTCCCAAAAGAGGGTGTTTTAAAATTTAAACTCGCAAGTGCACAAATCGTTTCGGAATATAATGTTCATGTAAGTACGAGGTCGAACCCATGGGAGTTGACTAACATCAAAAGAAACTATTTCAAATAAAGCAATAATATTCCAACCTAGTTCCAAATATTTGATGAGATTTTGTTTTAGAAAAATAAAAAGACAAGTAATAAAAATATTAATGATAAAATAGAAAAATGGTTTTCGAATAAGATAAGTAAAATAAGATTATTAAGGTATTAGAATCCACAAAATGCAAGTTCAATAGTATTTATAAGTATATTGATTCCCAAGTTTTGATATAGTTGAAATAAATCACACTATATATTTTTTTTAAAATATATTTTCTATTCAAGCACAAGTTACTCTTTCAAAAAGATAGGATTTTTCTTCACTAATATAAGATATAATTTCTAAGCATTAGTTGTGTTACAACCTAATGAAACTACAAAAAATCAAAGAGATTATGTTTAGGCAAAATATGATACTAATGCTCTAAGAATTAGATGTGAACAATTTAATGAAAAACATTTAATCAAAGAATATCATATTTTTGCATAATGAAGAATTAAGTGTAATATGCTTTAACACTCAATAATAGATGAAAAATGCATATCATTGATAGAAAAATCCATAAACAATGTTACACAAATGGGAAATCAACATACAATAAAAAATACCATCTAGTTACATTTTGCTTCATCATCATCTTAATAACCTTTGAAAAAGATTAGAAGCTCATAACTAGATAAAAATTACAAAATAACATACTTGACATGCTCTTCAAAAGATGAAAATGGTAGAGAAAAATATGTGTAGAAGATGTTGAAAAGATGAAGAAGAAGAGCCCCCCCAAATGGTCTTACAAGACTCTATTTATAGGCAAAATATGGAGATTAAATTAATCAAATTAAAATAAATAAATTGATTAATTTAATTGTGTTGGGAAGTGGTAGGATAAATAGAGTAAGTGTAAGAGTATTGGAAAGATGAAATGTTTGGTTGGGTAAAAGATTAGTGAAAAGTTAGGGTAAAAAAAATGAATTAGGAATGTTCATTTAGGTAAGAAAAATAGGGAAGAATGAATTGATATTTTAGTGAAAAATATTGGAACTAAAAATGTCACTTTTTGGTCTTTTTGTGGCTGTGGCAGAGTGCAAATTGGGTCAGGCATTTGGGCCAAGCTTGCTGGCGTAGGCCCACGGTGGGAAGGGAGGCAGCACTTGGGCCTGAGCAGTGGGCCTTCGGTGGAGGAGCTGTGGTGTTGATGATCCATGCGGCTGGAGGACATTGATATATGCTGAGGGAAGTTGAGGCTAGCGTGGACGTGTATCAGGCGTGAGACAAGGTGCTGCTTTGGTGATTGGCAGGTGCTATATGTTGAAGAGGTGGGCTGGTGGAGTGACACGGATTGGGCTCCTGGAGCTTGGGCCAAATGGGCCTGGCAGGGCCCAAGGTGGCTGGGCTGAAAGTGTTTCCAAAATGCCAACTTTTCTATATTTTCTCCCAAAAATACCACTTTTCTCTCATTTTTCAAAGCTCAAAAATATCATAAATTCCCTACAAAATAAATATAAAATAAATCATAATACAATATTTTCAACTATAAAATAAATCAATTTAATTCTTTGAAAATATTAATTATAACTTAATTTATATTTTACATTTAAGCTCAACATTACATCTTTTTACTCCTAACTTAACAATATTAATTTTAAACAATTTAAACTATAACATTTTACAATAATATAACTATAAAAATACACAAAAATCTATAAAATTAAAATAAACCTAATAAATTCAAAATTACTAAAAAAAAACTTAATAAATCAATTAAGAACTCAAGAACTAAGCAACAATTAACACATAAAAAGTGGTAAAATAACTCTATTTTGTAGAGTTATCAACCAACTTTAAATACATAATATAAAAAAGAATCCAAACTCAAACTTGCCCAAGATAGTGATTAAACTACAGATTGCCTCATAATAAAATTGCCAAAACCAGCTACCATATTTAAAAAAAATTAGATATGCCGTAATAAAAATTACCAAAGACAAAATCAATCAACAACATATTTTCAAATATTCAGATTTGCCTCATATAGATATATTCATCACCAATCCTTCAGATTTTGGGAATGAATGAATGATGAAGGCGTGGTGTGGCCACTGCTCGCGAATGAATGGATGATGAAACTTTGAAGCTGGTAGTTAAAAGGTGACCAAGAAAGTAGCAGAGCGCACAGATGGAGCAGGATACTTGCTCCAACCGTATTTGCAATAGCCAGAGCCACCTGGTCAAAGGACAGAGAAGAACATAATAATAGAAAACAAGAAATGGGTATTGACTAGTGTTCCTTCCTATATAATAACACTACAAGGAGCATATAGGTATTACCATCAATGTTAATTGAGCCAGGGACTTTCAAACGTTGACCATAAATCCACATAAAAGACAATTGGGTCGGCTGAGGTGTGAGGGTTCTGCTACCAAGAAAAGCAAAAAACATTGATATTGAAAGGAAAAAGCAAAGAAAAAGTGAAAGAAGTCCGAATTGAAAGTGGACTTACGGAAGGGGATAAGCAGATCTCAAATGGGTTTCGACAAACGTAAGAGAATCCCAAGAGTGAGGAGGAGAAGCATTCTCATTCTGGAGGAAGAAAACCCAAAGCTTTTCGTCTGAAGCCACGAAATTGAAGTACTTGCAGACCACACTCATCTTGGCAGCTTCTTTGGGTCCTAGAATTTTGAGGATCGATCGACTGGGTGTTTGGAAGAGAGAAGAGGCTTTGAGAGACAAGTGTTAGGGTTTAGGTTTATAAGTATATATTTATATTTAATAATAAATTTATTTATGTTTTTATTATATTATATGTATCGATAAAATGATGTGTAAATTATAAAACAAGTATGGTTAGACACTAGGATAATGTTGTAGACACATCAGCATTAATTTTAATAAAATTTTAAAAATTAAAATAAAATTAGAGGGAAAAATGAGCTCCAAAAGTTTAATTTTTTCCCTCCAATATATACGTAGGTAAAAATCTTTACCTACCAACTTTATTGGTAGTGAAAAATATATTTGAAATAGTTTTATATTTTGTAATATTTACCTACGCATAGTTCGTACCATTAAATATTGGTAGGTAAAAGTTACCTTTACCTACAAATAAATATAAGTAGGTAAGGAATTGGTAGGCAAATGTCGTACACATCATATTATTTACTCCACATAAGCTTCCAAATAAGCATTTATAATAATAAAATAATATAATGAAAATAAAAAATGGGGGGAAAATTGAGCGGGAATGGTTAAAAAATTTCCCTCCATAATATATGTAGGTAAAGATCATTACCTACTGATATTATTGGTAGGTAAAGCTATGTTCCGAAATATAATATAATGGACTAGCATTTACCTACTAATATTATCTACCAATAAATATTTGTATGCAAAACATTACTTTACCTACCAATATATATTGGTAGGTAAAGATCAGATTTCTTGTAGTGTGGGGCATTAAAGAGCCTTAGTCCACGAGTCAATTGTATTAGAGCTTTTATGGAACTTAAGCAATGAAGTCTCTTTGAATTTGAGCAGAGTGTATGCTTCTCAAAGAAAAATCCCCTTTTCCTCAGTGCACCACTGTTCATATTTATAGGCAAGCGAGTGCATTGGGCTTGAGCCGGACTAGTCCGAGCCCAATAAGGGAATAAATATTATTTGCTCTGTGATGGAGGCTTAATACAAAGGATTGAAGTATAAAACACGTATTAACTAGGGCCCATTGGGTCAGCCCAAATATAACCACACTATAAGACTCACGACAAACTGTTGTTCTAGTCTGGGTGTCGTGGGCTACGAAGAAGATGCGGGGGACAAGATCTGTCAGTGTAGTGGCAATATAGTTCTGAACCGACGGCGTACATTCCCGATGTAACTTCCTCTATAGGTTAATTATGGGGACATAACTCCACACTTCTTGGGATGATGTTAGTATCGGGGACACTTTATCACGCCGAACTCGGCCATCCGATCCAGGTTCGTTCATCAACATCCCTCTTCATTTACCAGGGTCCCGGTTCATTTACCAGGACTCGAGTTCATCCATGGCGATCCCGGACTAATCTCGGACTTGGGAGCCATGACCTCTTCTACTGTATCTCGAGAAACATCACAGGACACGGTCCCGGGAGTATGCAACACGCCAAAACGATGGTCCGGGCTTATATTCCGGGATACCCTTTGGGCCTTACCAAGACTTGGGCCGTCAATGTTTGTTCTCTCTCCGTCTACTGGGACTGATCCGGGCTTTAACTCCCTGGAAGACGGCCCATAAACTTAGTGTGTGGATCCGTACACTTGGGGAGAAACGGCGATAACACTAACCTTATCACCATCACTCCCACCCTCAATATTATAACAAGTGTACAATCGTTGAAGGATCTGTTCCACCTTAACAACAATCTTGGCGACAATTTTAGCATCATAAATAATCTCGAAACAATACTTCAAATACTTCAACTTGTACTTTGGGTCAAGCACAACAACCAAAAATAACAAGGGATTGATGTTTTCTACATTGCTCCAATATTTGTCATATTTCTTTTTCATAGCAGCCATGGTGGATAACATAGGATCACTACTGTAATGCCCCGGAATTCCTAATATGGTTTAATGGCTGGATTAGTAGGCCGGGAGGGCCATAACTGTTTAATTATGTCATTAAATGAATTTATGTATGTTTATGAGAATTATATTATAATATGATGTTAAATGCATGCATGTGAGTCCACATTTGTTTACAGGGGTGTTTTGGTAATTTGGCCCGTTGAGGGCATAATTGTATATTTGTTTGCATGTCAATGATATATTGTGAGGCCACATTATAATGTGGATTGGTTCGAGTTATTCGTCATGAGACGATCTTTAAATATAATTTATCGGTTTGGTCATAACAGGCTTAAGCTCGGGGCGGGGTGAGTCTCGGGGTGTTTTTATTGATTAGAGCGTTATCGGGAATTATAGGGTAACGGGATATGAATTATTGGTGTTTGAGATTATCGAGATTAGCGGGAATTGGAGAGCATTAATTATGATTAACGAGATAGGTGGAAAGTACCGATTTTACCCTTGGGGTGACTTTAGAAACCTTAAATGACCTAGGGGCATTTAGGTCATTTGGTTTGGATGTATATGAACTTTAGTTGGCTGTAGAAAAACAGAACAAAACAGAGCCTTTACTTCTCCTTCCCGTACATCATTCCCTCTCATTTCACCTTTGGAGTTTTTGAGCTCAAATTGAGGAATCAAGCTAGGAAATCAAGGGGTTGAGTTCATAGAGTTGGTTCAGCCATTGAAGGGGATTTAATCTCAGGTTTGAGGTGAGTTTTAGCCATAAGTTTTCTAGTTTTACTCTGTTTTCTTTTAGTTTTTCAGCCTATGATTTTGTTGTGGATAACTTGGATTAATGGAAGTTTTGATTGATGTTTAACATGGGTTTTGATAGGGGTTTGATATAGATGATGTTTAGGGGTTGGATTGAGTGTTTGGAAGAGGTTCGGAACTGGTTTGAGGGTTTGGTTTCGAGGGAAAACGCAGGGGAAGACAAGCTGGTGTTTGCTGGTTTGTGTAAAGGGTCGCGGCATGGCTATGGTGAGCCGCGGCCTATGTTGGTTTCTAGGGTGGAAATGGGTCTGTCAGAGGGGTGAGCCGCGGCATGGCTCTGGTGAGCTGCGGCCCATAAGGGCATTTTTGGGCATAAATGTGTTTTTAGCTTGGGGATTCAAGCCTTAGGCCTCAGGATCGATCCTACTACCCGGTTTAGTAGGATTCGATGTCTCAGAGGCTTGGTTTTGGTTTGGGAACCTTTGCTTATCATTTTCATTGATGAATCCTATATTTTGGTTATGACCAGGTAACCGTCAAGGAATTAAAAGATTGATCGTTCTCAATGGTCATTCTTATATTAATTTTCACTCGAACCAGAGGTAAGAAAACAGTGTATGAATACAGTTGCACCCTGTATATGTATATGACATGCGTGACTTGTTATTGAGGCATGTTGGTTGATAAATGTGGATATGGATTGCATATTAAATGATAGAGAATGTTGCTTACTTGTTTATGGCACTGACTAGTCAGGGACACTGACCTAAGGGTCAGAAATGGCATAGCGTCGTGAACGTTGAGCCAAATGAAGATTAGATCTAATCGATATCAGCGTTGAATGGCTCTATGGCATTAATGCTGGACCGACCCTAAGGTCGATGAACTTATAAGTGCTTGGCTAGTCTAAGACTAGTTACTGAGAGCCAGGGCATAAGGCCCAGGTGACTGCTTGTCACACGGCTAGGGAACGATGTTCCATAGTTATGACCCTAGAGTCATGAGGAAGGTTATGTTGGTGACTAATCACCATGCACCTATCCTGTTAAAGCTAGTGAGATGTTCACTTATCTATTTAGCCCTGGTGATCCTATCGTCACATGGCTAAAGGGAGTTGTCCCCATATTTGTGACTTTTGCGACTGTCACCTATTCGTTTAAACTGAAAGTCTTGAATAATTGTTACGATCATTGTTGATATTATATCATGTTATTTTGTGTTTTCTTGCTGGGTCTTGGCTCATGGGTGCTATGTGGTGCTGGTAAAGGGAAAGAGAAGCTCACCCAACCTTGAGTGGAGAGCTTAGGTGGTGTTATGTACATATGCGGCTGCTTGACCACCACGACCAAGGAGTTCTTAGAGGGACTAGGGGGTTTACCCTATTTTTGCCGCTTAGGTCGGCGGGGATTGTAAATTTGAAGCAGTAGCGACCATTTTGTACTATAAACAACTTGTGAACGTTTTGAATGGCTCATCAGCAATATTAATGAAATATATCATTCCCTTTTTACTGGTTTTTTACCTTAGCCTGTTAATAACACTTAGATCACGTTTTTAACCAAAGGACTCGGGTAGCGGGTCAAATTTTCGGTTCACTGTTCACCGTAACTGTTCTGGGGTAACCAGGGCGTTACAACTACTAGCAGCCAAATCAGTCAATTGAGTATGAATCTCACAAATCTCATGATAAAAGTTGTTGGAAGTTACATGCAAGGTACCACTAAACTTTAAAGTAACTTTATAAAAAGTAGCAAGAAATTTTACAAAAATAGTAGCATACTCCCAATCACTAGAAGTAGGTGGTCCAATCCTCTTTTTCCCATTTGTATTTTCCAAGAAGAAACTCACAAATCTGTCATCTTCCTCCTCATACCTTGAAAAAACCTTTTCAAATTTAAGAGTCACATTTAACATCAGAAATGTGGAGTTCCACCTTGTAGGCACATCTAAAACTAACCAGCCCTTGTGATCAATTCTTTCCCTCCCGCACAAGCTTTGATTTTTTGCACCCTTATAGTAGATGACTGAATATATCTCACACAATTGCGAATGGTAGCAATTGACTCATGCATGTCTTTTAACCCCTCATTCACAATTAGATTTACTATGTGAGTACCACCATCTTAAAGGCGTGAACTCACCATCAAGAACAGATCCATTCCATGCATTAACCCTCCTCTTCACAAATCCAACAGCCACATCATTAAATGATGCATTGTCAACAGTCACATCAAAAACCTTTTCTATTCCCCAACCAAGTAAACAAGCTTCAATCACCTTACCAATTATTTCACCTCTTTGATTTTAAATTTGATAAAAAATTATAATTCTTTTTTGCAAATGCCAATCACTATCAACATTGTGTGATGTGAGACACATATAAGCCATTTGGGTGGAAGATGTCCAACAATCAGTGGTTAAGTGTACTCCTTGCTTATCATTGGTTAACACTTTCTTCAATTTAACCCTCTCATCACAAAACAATTGGTATATATCCCTAGTCACAGTCGTTCTACTAGGGACAACAAACTTAGGTTACAACTCCTAAACAAGCTCCCTAAAGCCTTCACCCTTTACAACATTAAAGGCTTAATCATCATTCACCACAAACCTAACTAAGGCTTTCTGACATCTCTCCTTATTGAAAGTCACAGCCAACATATTTCCCCCACCATCATTACCACTTTGAAAACTAATCAATTTTTGCTTTTTATCTGCCACCCTATATGGATACTTCTTACATTGATTGTTCAAGTGTACCTATAAACTACTTGTTCCAACTCTCCTACTATCACAAGCATAGTATTTCCCACACTAGTTACAGGTGCATCTAGGGTCTTTTGGATTCCCATCTTTCACTTTTGTAAAGTGATCCCAAACAGTAGAGTTCCTAGTAGGTTTTTTCCTAGAAGTTGGTGGTTTATCACTAGCTTCTTTTTTTGGATGACTTAAGATTAATAGGAGTAGTGTTTGTGGTATTATTTGGGGGTAGTATTTGTGGTAGTGTTTGGGGTGGTGTCTGGGACATCATGCACTTCACCTAATTGAGTAGAAGTTGGAGTAAGAAATTTGTCCATCAATCTTATACAAAAAAAATAAAAAAATACAAACAATTACCAATTAAAATATACCTATAACATATAAAAATAATTGAATTGTCTACAAATAAAAAAACAAACATTACTCAATTTATTTTAAAAAAAATACAAATAGTTATTAAAATACTAAATGTTATACCCTAATTTCTGCCCGAGTTTATTTACCCAGCTCGGGTACAGCTGACAAATAAATATACGGAAATGTAGCATGGGAGTGATATTTGATTGTTATGCACGTGGACAACTCGGGTTTTGTGTGGTCACCCGTGGTGTTAGGCGCCCTAAGTTTAACTCGAACAAGGGATACGAAGGTCGTGAAGAGCGAGCTCATGATATTAAAATAGCTGTCTAAGCATGAGCTTGGAGGAGACAACCAGCTCGTGGTAATTCTAATATATTGCACACTTGCAGATCCCCAGAGACTCAGGTCCTTTTATGCGTTTATTTATGATCAGACTGTCATATTTAATGTCCCAGATATTAGGAGAACATTTACTTTGTGATCAAATCATATCCCATTATAAATGGGAAGTATGTGTATTAAATGTAATAATTATGTAAATGTGTGATTGACTCACGCGGTTACATAAACCTGTCTATGGAATTCGCTTATAAATACTGGGAATATTGGACAGGGAGGGGGACCATTATTCGGTAATACCAAAACTCTGCCAAAATAGAGAGAGAAACAGTAATGATATAGACTCATGGACTAGGTGGATTTTAACCACTGAACCATGTAAAAGTTCTGTGTTCTTAAGTGAAATCATTAATTTTTCATTACGGTTTATTAAGCACTAATCTACCTTATTATTTCTTAATACACTGTTGGCGAAAAACCGCGTCAACACTAAATAAGTAAACAAACTGGATACTAAATAAAAATAAAAATTGATTATAGCATTAAGCATAATATAACAGACTTATAAGAAAGTTAGTGAACTAATCCCATAAATAAAAAATAATCACATTTATGATTATAATTTATAATCCCAAAATAAATAAGTAAATATATATATGTACAAAATCACATCCACATTTGAAAGTAGAGGCTCATATATATATTGAGAGTAGAGCATATTATATCAGCACACAAAATATAAATACAAAGTTATAATGATGAGAATACCTCTTGTTTATGTCCTTCACAAACCAAAAATCATCAATAGCACAATAACGAACTCTTGAAGTATTTCTGTTTTCATAAAATCAATATATAGAGAGAATTTTTCAGCCAAAGCAATATTATATAGTTATATATATTAGCTAAAAAAAACAAAAAAAAAAGATTTTGGATTAATATACTGAAGGTTTTAGGGTCTTATAGAAGATATATATATTATATGATCAATATGTATATATCTATATACCTGAGAGTGGAGAAGCTCAATGAGACGGTGTCGTCATTGGCGTGCGTGAGGAGCTGGTGGCTGGTACCGTCGTTGCCATGAGCTGCTATGCATGGTTAGATGTTGGTGTCGTCATGAGCTACTGAAATCAATGCGTGAGAAGGGAGGAATCTCTATTGGTGTATGGTGTCATGGTGAAGAAAGGAGACTGGTGGGGGTGGTGGTGCCGCGGTGAAGAACAGAGGTATGGGGTGGCTTTGAGAGTTGAGACTAAGAGGGAATGATGGGGCGGCTAGTGGATTTTAGAGTGACTCTTTGAGTCTCTGAGATAGAATGAATGAGGCAAAAGAAGGTGAGAGAGATTGAGATATTTTAGGTTTTATATGCAGGGTTTTAATTTTTACAGTGTATAATAATAAAAACTAAAAAGTAAATAATATATATGTGTATATATAGCTGATGCATACGAGTACATTGGGTAGGGTTGGGCTATCAACATATGGGCCCGTGGCCGAGTCGAAATTATTCAGCCTACTATTTATGCCACCAAATGGACTTTAGCCTAGTCAGGGTCGGCCCAAATCGACCCATTTTCGTTGTGGGTTGGGTTGGATTGTCGACCCACAATGATTTATGGACAGCCCTAGTTTTTTATAAAGCCAAGTTTGCAATTAAGTACCAACATTTCCACATGCACTCTTTGTCAAGAATGATGCATCTAAAGCCAATTATACAATATTCTATTATTGAGTTCAGTCTCACAATGATAATTTATATGATTAGTTTCTAATCTAAATACATAAAATACGTTATCCCACAAATGTATTTTACTTTTTTTTCTTTTAAAAAAATATATTTTTCTTTACCAACCTCTTTGATTTTCAGTATTGTCTCTTTGTCAGTCCCTAAGACATTTAAAATTTATCCTCTTTTTTCTTGTTTTTCTTGCCAGCATTTAAAATTCATCATTTAATATATATACATATATATAAAAAAGATAAGTGATATGGTGAACCCCTTATTTCAACTTTTTAGTCAACTTCCATTCCTTAAAACACATACAGAAGTATTTTTTTTTCTAATTTTTTTTCATGGCGGTGTTCGTTGTAGTTACATCATCCTTCCTACAAATTTAAATTTTTTTTGAATAGTTTACAGGGCTGAAAACATGTTTGTATTTTTTCAAACACGCTTGGTAAATTGGAATATCAAGAACTTTGTTTTCGGCATGATAAACTATTCATAATTTTTAAATTTTTTACAGAAAGGATGTTGTAACTACAACGAACACCACCATGAAAAAAAAATACTCTGAAATATATTTTTAGAGACAAAAGTTGACTAAGAGGTTGAAATAAGAGATTGTTGCTAGCACTAGCATTATGTATCCCCATACTTTATGGATACACATATTATAGTATACTACATAAAAGAAAAAAAAAGCTATATAAGCATTTCTATCCACATATTTTATGTATTCACATATATAGTATACTGCACAAAAGAAAAAAAATATACATACTCATACAGGGTAACATATAGCATAGTTAGAAATTTATTTTATTTGAGCAAAAATTAAACAATTATTTCAATTTTATAAAATATATGTATTTGAAAAAAATTATTGAGTGTATGATTTTTAAACAAAATTGAGAGTGGCACCCACTAGTTTTTTCTTTTCTTTTTCTTGAGGATTTTCATTATTAAGTTTTAAAAGAGTACATGAGCTTGAATAAACCATACATGGGTAAATCATTGCCCCAAAAAAAGTGAGCAACATTAAACTTTAATGACATTTACATCAATAGAGTAGCGACTGAAGCCATACAAATAACAAATGTGATAGACATAAGAAATATCAAAACTTATAAACATCGATATTAATATTCCCTTACACAGAGTATTAAATCACATAATATTTTATGAAATTAAAACAGTTACTACCAAATCAGATTATAGAATACCCTATCAAAATTGTAGAGAAAGCAAACATAATAAACCTGACAACAATAGAAAGTTAACTTGCCACCACTGCATATTGAGATCTGACCACTCCAATGTTGGAATTATTATAATGGACTAATATAATCATAGGTTTAATACCATAATATACAATCATTAATTATGTGCCTAATGTTTTTTCTTATAACCATAATGGGATGGTTAATAAATAATTATGTGTTAGAGGCACATGAGAGCACCCTTAATACTATAGTTGGCCCATTAAATTATAGTATACCATAATAAAACCCACTTAAGCCCCATTAGTGAATAACCCCTTAGGGTTACAAGGGTATGACATATAAATATATGTCTTTGGTGATTAAGGGGTTTTAAGGTGATTGGTAATAAAAACAAAGGGGGATAGCTCCACATTGTGCCTCTGGATTATTGCTCTAATCTTGTGGTTTTGTAGTGATTCTTGTTGGTGGTTCTTGGAATCAGATGGCTCACATGGATGGATTGGGAGGTATGTGCATTTATTGTATTTTGGATGCTCTAAATAAATGCTTGATCTTGGCTTTAATGATTATGAGTAATGATGGTTGGTGTGTATAAAGTTATTGATTGAATGCTCATAATCCATGATAATGTTTAACATCCAAGAGACACGATAAGATCGAAAAAGATTAAGGAGAGTGCCCAAACCTCGACCATCATGAGAAACGTAGTGTATCCCATATTGTACAATTGTCCTTAATTAGTATGGAAAGAAGAAAAAAAAACTCACTCAACCTTTCCTCCCTTCACTGTTGTACTAGCATTGTGGAAGGGTAATTGAAGAAAGAAATGCTATTGTAATGTGTTTGGCTCATCTCTTTCATTTTTGGTGACTTCCCAACCAATGACTTGTACGATGGTAGGGGTGAGCAGATTATCTACTTAACCACGAAATTCGCACATTTCACACCGCACCATGCATTACGGTGTGGTTAATTTTCTTCACAGTGTGAGTTGGGAGCTCAATTTCTTTTGTCGTCACAGTGTGGTGCAGTTAAGTGGAATCAACTTTCAAAAACTGCAAACATGCACGGCACCGTATATATATATTTAATATTTATATATATTATTAATAAAATATTTTATTTATAATTTTATATTGATTAGAAAGTTTAATCAATTATATACATTATTTATATCATATTTTTTTCCATATGTTTGAAGAATTTTTTTTTAATGTGTTCTTTCTTATTTGTTTGGAAATGATGTTGGAGAGAAAGAATAGAATAAGTGACTTGGAGAGTTCTTGGTGTAGACTATTCTTGTTTGTGGTTGATTATGTTTTTTTTACCAAGTCAGATTAGGTGTATGTATTTTTTTTTTGTCTTTTTCTTTGAGTTGGTCACTGTGTTATTATGATGTTTGTTAAGTTACCAAAATTTTGTGCTTGGATTTGATTTGGATTTTGTTATATGAATTTTAGATTTTTTGCATATAAATTAATGGTCCGCGGTTAACCACACTATTTCACATTGCAAGTAGGTGTAGTGTGGCTTATGGTTAATGCAAAGCAAATTAACCATGTGGTATATTAAGATTTTTACTTAATCATTCTTTGTAGGTTGGTGAATTTTTTCACCTTTTCACTGCTTACCCACACCGCGCTTACCCCTAGATGGTGATGCCCCAATTATTGATGAGTTCTATGACAACCTCCATTCGCTAAGTTGTTGGGCGCCATGGTGCTCCTATGTTGTCTACGCAGATAAGTTTAGTTTTTGACTCTTTGGATTATAAAACTAAATAGCCACTAGTTGCATCTATGGGCTCATTTATGGACCCTACCACTTTGGTTCTTATATAAGAACTAATAAAAACACAAGTAGTAGCTTATTTCTTCCATCTTTGTAACCCAAAACAGAAATAAGAAAAACCATTTGAAAGATTTTACTTTGTTTTTTCTTATTCTATCTTAATAATTTTTATGAATAAAAAATAAAGTAAAAGTCTAAATTTGTAGTAGTATCACTCTCTAACCATATACTTGTCTTGGGTTACTGCACTTAGTATAATGTGGCAACTTACCCTTTTCATGATGGGTAGTATCAATGTTATGTTCCTATTTGTGTATGTATAAGTTTGGGTAGAATGAGGGCTCATGTTATATGTAGATGCTTGTGATTGGATTATTAAGTTATTTATAAATGGTTTTTGTTGACATAGAATTTTGTCAACTGTATTTAGGAGAGAATTAGGTTTTCAAAATATGATGAACAAAAGCAAAAGATGAAGAACATACACAAAAATTTTATGTGGTTTAATAATTAAAATTTACCTAGTCCACGAATCTATATTATCATATTTCCTGAATTACAGTCGAGAACTATTTGCCTAAAACTTTTGTATAGTAAAGATAAAGCATGAAAAATACAATGAGCAACTCAACATTTTTATAAGAGTTTTAGTCGCATAAGGTTTTCACCAAAATAAAAAGCACTTACCTATTTTGAATAATGTGAATTGAATACAAAATATCCCAGAAGATATGGTCAAATCCGACTAAATAGGAAAGAGTCCCACATTTCTAGTACACTATTATTATAGCCTTTGTGACATGCGTAACTATAATATTCGTCTTTTACTTTGAGGGTAGTGTTCTAATTTTGCCCATAGAGGTACATCAATAATTTATGCATGATGGACATGGTCGATATTTTTTTTCATGTAATGCATGAGAATTATATTGATTTTAAACTTGTGATTAATTAATTCATTTGAATATAATGGTCAGTCGCGTGGTACTTGGTTGCCTTTTAGTACCCGATAAGTTTAATTAGGGTTTATGTGTCTGATTATGACATTAATTAGGATAATTAAAAAATAATAAACTTAGAGGGGTTATGATTTTTATTAAGTTAATAATCCGATTATATTATTTATGGTTAGAAAATGAATTAAGAAAAATCATTTTGGTCATTAGAAAATTATACTAACCTAAGGTTGGAAGGATTAAGCATGGGAATTGGTTCTTAGGTTGATATAAAAAGAAAGAGAGGTGATGAGAGACCTTCTCTCTTATTTTTTTAGTTATTCACGTTCACCCTAGTGAGAGAAAGAGATATCTAAGAGGGAAAGAAAGAAGAAGAAAAAAGGATTCTTGAGAGAGAATGGGTCACTGCTCTTGGACAAGGAGGAGAGGAGGCTCTTGCTTACTTTCTTGGGGCTGTCAAAGATGACTAGGAGAAGAAGAATTTGTGGCCTAAGGTTTTGCATAGCAAGGTAAGATCTGGTTTTAGTTCTTGGTTAAAGTCTCTTTAGGGTTTTGAATACTCTTGAGGTGCTGTTTAGATAATCTTGATTCTAGGATTCATGGGTGATTGAGATTGATGATTTGTGATGATGGGGGCTTTGGAAACACGGCTAGGATCTTTATTTGGGGTTTGGATAAATTTAAAAGAGTTCACCATGGAAGATTCCATGGGAGACTTGAAGATGAAACTTTGAGACATTTTTATTGTATAAGAATAAGGTTTTATCATTGTTTAGGGACAACTCATGGATTTTAGTATTTTATTTATTTCTAGGAATTGCAAGATCGTAAAGAGGAAATCATGACGAGAAAAACAAAAAAAAAATCGGATTAAAATTGAGAGAGTTATGGTTGTTCGAAGTTGGGTTAGCGTCTGGTTTCCGAACCAGTGCCTAGGCGCCCAAAGTTCCTAGAAATGCAGGTCCGCGACACTTGCTTGCGAATGGGATTTTAGTGGGAATTTTTAAGCCATTTTGAGGTCCTTTAACATGAGATTCTTTGGGGCTTTCCTCCACGACTTCTTGGGGACATTTTAAGGACTACTTAGGATTGGAATGGTATTTGTTTGAGGAACTTTAGAAGTGGTTTTAAGAGACCTTTTGGGTAGAGTGTAATGGTTTGGATAGTTATTATACTTCAAGGTTTGGATTTTTTATGACTTATATGGATTGGATGATGTTACTTGTATGGATTGAGGCAAAGCACTTAAAGGGCAGCAAGTCGATTACTGTGCGTGTTAAGCAAAAATTTCATATTTAGAAAATAAAAAATAAATGCGAAACACAATTTCACCTATGCCAAATTTATAGCATAAGATTTTATTTATTTAAGTTCGACCCATCCAAGATTATAAGAATAACCTCTTAATTACAATCCTTTTATTTAAAGGAAATACCCTTTGATTCCAATTACGATGATATTAAATAATTTTAAATAATTTAGGGAGAACTGTGATGGATTTGGAATTGCAGCTGAACTCAGTACTTTTGGCTAACTGAGTTGCCTACATACCTTCTTTGTGAAGGATCAAGCCACTTGTAGTTCAGATTGAGATATTTTAGCATTTGAATATAAGAATTCCGGTATATGACCATTTGCAGGAATTCTTTGCCATTTGAAAATTTGGAAAAATTCCTAGGTGGATGACCTTTTATGGAATTTTGAGATTTGTGTTTTTATACCATTTTGCGGTATTGGCGACTACACTTAGTCTTAGCAACTAAGTTGCCTACGTATCCTTTTTAGGAATCAAGTCAAACGTAGTTCCGGTATTTTCAAAGATTTTATGATGCTTTGATAATTAAGAGGTGAATGACCTCTTTTTGGGATACCATTTATTATGGCTTTGAATTTTAGTGCACTTTTAATTTTGAGGTAAAATTACCATTTTTGAGATTTTGTGAGATTAATGACCTCTTTGGAATTTTGGAATGATATTTCATCATTTGAATTGATTTTGATGAGCTCATTTAGGATTTGGAAATTTCATACCATTTCGCATGGTTTTAGAATTCTATCATTTTGGTGACAATTTTATGTCTTGAAATCTCTTTATATATATTTTTAATAATTTATTTTATATAAAGAGATTATTTAACCAATATTTTAATTGATTATTCCAAAATTTGTGGGGAATAATCTAAAATTTTATATCAGATTATATCATTATTTTAAAATTCAAAATTTATCTTTTTTTTAAATTTGAATTTAAAATTTTGAGATAAAATCTGACTGTTTTATGTTTTGAATTTGTCAAATAATATAAATATCTTAAAGTTTGAATTTAAATTTGGGTTCAAATTCAAGATATTTTTATTATATATTATTTGATTATTGGATATATCTCTGGTCTATTTAATGGCTTTACAGAGATAAAGTAAGAGTTATATGATAGACTGTCATTCTCTGACAGAGCCTACACACAAAAATTTTTATCCTCAAGGTAAACCCCTCTTATGTATATATTGTATATGTATAATACACATCTTTTTGAGATATCATATATACATATATAGAGTCTCTTTCTCCACTTAATATAATATACGTGTGTGTGTGTATATATATATATATATCTTGAGTTTGGCTTATCTAATTTTGGCTGATCACAAAACTGATTTTACATATATATATATATACTTTTGCATATGATCCTTTTTTTTATTTATTTATTTGACAAAACAGTCAATTAATGATGGTTACTTCTTGACCTTTTTTACATTACAAAATTTTTCTTTCTTCCTTCAGCCAAACGTGGGACTCTCTTGGGACTTTGGGACTTGATTTCAAATTTTACCTACACCTTATATGTAAGCTACCTATTCTCTCATCTCCCTTTTGCTACTCACGTGAGCATACCATGAATAGGCATATATCCCTTAATTTAATGCTTTATATACAGAGAGATATATATATATGTGAGAGTTACATATATGTTTTCAAGCTCAACATATATGTATATATGGTCGACGGTCATGACTTATTTTACTGGAGAATACAAATTTGCTTTTGCTTTGTTATCATTATAGTTTTTACTGGCCGTATAAGACAAAAGAAAAATGTATTTATAACATATATTGTTTCTTTGTTATAACTTATATGGCATGCAAGACAAGACCAGCCATTTATATATGCATGTATGTCATATAAATTCTGAATTAACAAATGGCATGCAAGACCAGCCATATATATGTATCAGCAATTGAATCAGACACCACCACGATAAGGATCACATTGGAAGCATTTTGAACTGATTTATTTGCAAACATATCAGTTTTCGTGCTATTAGTTCTTCCGGTTTTCATTTATTCGTTTTGGTGTACAACTATACATATATATGTCAATATTCACTCAAAATTTAGTGATTTTATCTCTTTTGAATTTGACCAGGAAATTGACTAGCCAATCCCAGCACTGCTTAAACAAATACTTTAATTATTTGCAATTTCAGCGAGGTATGAGATATTCAACCAAATTTTCTATTTTGCTCTTATTATTTTTTTACATTAAAACCCATGATAATTTTGGCAGCATGACAATTTCTTTAAATCTCTTATTCTTTCCTTTGGTTATGTACCACATATTGACTTATTTTCTGAAGTCTAGTGAACCAAAAGGAAGTCATGAAGAAATTGACAATATAAAAATATCAGTCTTTTCATTTCCCCTTTGATTATATATCACATCGACTTATTTTCTGAAGTCTAGTGAATCAAAGGGGATTAGAATGACTCTTAATCACCATAGATGAAAAAATAAAAGAGTCAAGAGAAGAGGATATAGATCCATTTTATGAATCTGTACTTACCTTGGTAGAGCTTGAAGGAATGCTTTAGAATATGCAGTGTTCTTTTCTTCTCAATTTGTCTGGTTCACTTTTGCGTATCAATTTTCTTTTTGCCCAAAAACCCAAAAAAAATCCCCTTTAACTGTTCTGCTCTCTACCTTTTTATAGAGCCTTTTATTTTTATTATTTTTATTTTTAATAAAAACCCACTCAACGTAAAAGTGGTGGAAGTGGAGAAAATATCTCCTTTATTTGCTCTTTTGACTGACTCATCCCCTTTTATATATTATTATTATTTTAATAACTAAATATTCCTTTCAGGTTTTAACTAATTTATAAAGGAAATATTTATATATTAATAATAATAATAACAATTTGTTGCTGCTCTTTTTTTTTTTTTTTTCGTTCAACAGATGCCCCCTCAAGCAAGTGCGTGTCATTTATGTAAACGTACCTTGCTTGAGAATTTTTCCTATATTCTTTTGTTTGACACACTAAATTTTGTTTCTTGTGCAGTATGTCTACGTTTGGGGCTCTAGGCTCTCAAAGAGCACCAGATGAATTTGGGAAAGAAGTCAGGATTGGGCCACGTTATCATCGTTCTATGTCATTAACAGAAGTTCAGGCATCTAATAACCACCAGGATCCTATCTCTCTTTTTAAGATTGAGACTGTCAGTTCAGGGGACTTAAGATACCATTCTTCTGATGATGATAACGCCGTTCACCATGTCAGAGGTTACGGTGCCATTTTTCGAGCAAATGTCTTAGGAGATGTTGATAATAAAGAGGATGGGGATTTGGCTTACCAAGTGAATGAAGATTTCTTTCCAGGTCTTTATCGTTATTTAAAGGACAGGAAAGCGAATAACAATTTTGTTTTTCGGGGGCGAGCTGAATTTATACGGTGCCTCATGGAGTGGACCGAACAGGTGTTGCTCCACCACCAAAGTGTTTTGAACAAAGCTGGGATTTATGGTGCCATTTCTATGTCCAGGTACCCTTTCTTATGGGTTTTTCATGTTTGGAGAGCTTTTTCAGAACTTTGGGGTCCTTTGTCTAATACCTTCCATCATAGTAGTGGTGAGATGGATATTTCTTTATATGACTTGAAGGTTATTGGTGGTTTGCCCATTTTAGGAGTTCCTTATGAGGAGTTCATTCCTCTTAATGAGAAGTTGGTGAATGGTGATCCGTATTGTTCCACTACTGCGGAGCTTTTAAGAATCCATGCCCAAATATGTGATTACTTAAAAAACAAGGGTGCATATAGTCGTTCTAAAGGTATGGGTGTATCCTGGAAGTAATGGATTGAATTTTTTTACCGAGGGCCAATTATCTTTGAAGGGGTAAAAACAAACTCAACTGTTAAGACCTCCAGAAAATTTAGCCAGCAGAACATTGGTGAAGTTTATGATCTCCATTCTATCCCCTTAAATGTATCAAAGGAGGGTGGTCTTGCAGCATTCTTGTCTTTATGGCTAAGCCGCTTGTTTTTCCTACCCCGGGTCAGAACATTAGACCTGAATCTTTTTATATGGCTTCAGTCATGGCACATGGAGTCAGAGTTTCACTTGCGCCTTCTGTTTTGGGCTATATATATCATGCTTTACATAATTCTGCACTGCATTGTCAAGAACGAGGTGAAGGTTTTTTACCTGTGCATTATGTGTTGGGGTGGTTAGCTGAGCACTTTCGTGATCTTTATCGTGGTTGGGATCTTACTCCCGGTTTGCCTTATTTGAGTAAATATGCTGGGGTTCCTGCTAGATACCAGACTTTGAATAGGGCTAGGCATATTTTGAGGGGGGAGGATTATGTTATTCACCGACCATATTATTTCCCTTCAGAGGAAGATCATGATTGTTTGGATAATGAAGATTTGTCTGATGAAAACTTTGAATTTTTAGTGTCAATGCGCTCTGCTTTATTACCCGTGAGAGTTGGCAGTGATATATATATGGAGCCTTATTATCCCAACAGATTTGCTCGCCAATTTGGTTTTGACCAAGGTGTTCCCTCAGATAACTTTTGCTTGAGTGTCCCTAGGAGGACGCAATGTGGAATAGAAGATATCGCTAAAGCTTGGGTTTTGATTTTAAGGAGGAATACCAACATTCGCTTTCATATACCGAAGATTACTCGTTTAGGTTAATGTACATGGTGGTATTGTCGTTGGTGGGTGAGGAGTAGCCTTCCGTACTTAGGGAGATCTGTCAAGAAGATTCATACAGAATTAAAACAACCCTATGAAGAGGATGAGTCAAAGTATGTAATCCAGGACATCCGCGAAATTTACTCCACCCTTGATGAGGTTTTTGTGAAACGGACTTCTCAGACTGATGACTTCGCCAGTGCTAGTTATGCTGACAGAGAGTCAGATAGTGACGATACTTTAGACCCATATTTCAAAAGAGTAAAGCGTGCAAAGCATGATGAGCATAGTCATAATGAAAGTATTTCATTCCCAGTTACTCAGAATTTAGGGATTAGGCCATCTGATGGTTGCTTTGACACCTCTAGCTCCAGAGTTGAGGAACTTGTTGACTTTGATGGGTCTGATGGTCAGGTTTATATTGGGTTTGATGATGGGGTGTCACCTGGAGATGCTATTTCAGCAGAACCAATTGTTTCACAAGAGCTTGTTCTTCCACCAGATCCACCTATTCCTCGTTCAACTAATCTTCTGCCAGGTCCGGTACCGACAATGTTAGCTTTAGCAATCTCCAACTCTCATTTAAATGAGTACACCAAAAAGTTTGTGATTGATATCATGAAAGATATCCTCCATTTGTTATCTTCTCCTTTGCTACCAGATGATATTCTGGGACATCGTGCTGAAACGGACACAAAAATTGACATATTGAGTACCGTTTGTGAGAAGTTTAAATGTAACTTAGCAGAGATTACATGGTTTATTGGCACTGTTAATGATTTGTTCGAAGCAAAAGAAAAATCTGTCGCTTCTACCAAAATTGTTGAAAGTGCCCTTAACCTTGATGAATCTCTTATCCATGACCTTCTTCGTCGTGATGAAGACAATTCGGCAGCTATGGATCGTGTGTCTATATCTGTCTCCAACAAGAGAAAGGCCTTTGAAGATTTTAAAACAGAGGAGGCAGAGATTATTGCAGCAGAACTGGCCATACAACAACGACGAGCTAAGTTTGAAGCTGGAAAAGCATCATTTGAAGAAGATCTTTCTAGTCTTAATGACTCTTTGAAGAAACATCAACATCTTGCTGAGGAGATAAGTCAATCAAAGGACCAAGCTGGTGTAGAAAAATTCTATGAAGCCGAAAGAGCAAAAACGACACTCAAGGTTCAAGAAGAAGAATTCCGAAAAAAACTTGGTGCTTTGACTTTATTTCTCCAGATGGTCTGAAGACTTCATCATTTTGTTTCTGAAACTTTTAGTTTTAGTTTTTGTTTTTGTTAGTTTTTTTTTTATTAGCCTTGAGGACTAATAGTATTTTGTCATTCAGACCTTTTAGAACTTTAATTCTTTTGTTGGGAGGAATATTTTGTTTTTATTTTTGTGGCTGCATCCAATTTTGTTTAGATTTCCTACATACCCTTTTAAGGGATCAAGCCATTCGTAGTTCTTTACATTTTTTTTTTTTTTGAGATAATATTTTTTTTGTTTTGTGGCTGGGCCTAGTTATAAACTAGATTGCCTACGTACCCAGAATGGGATCAAGCCTTACGTAGTTCATTGCACGCCCTTTTTTTTTTAAGGTGTGCGGTCTACACAGTAGGTGAGAACCTTTTGTTTAAGTGTAGAACTTCTTGATGAACTTTCCGTTTACACATGGGTAGATGCGTCGGCCTTCTGAATCAGAAAGTTCATATGCCCCTCTTAGGAAGACCTTAGTGACAACATACGGTCCTTCCCATTTTGCCTCAAACTTGCCTTTCATCCTTCTAGTTATGACAACAGGTCTTTTTACGGTAAGCACCAGGTCTCCAACTGAAAAAGATCGGAATTTAACTTTCTTGTTGAATGCCCCCGCTACCTGAGCTTGGTAAATTTCGAGCTTTTGTTGAACAGCAAGTCGTTTTTCGTCTAATGCTTCAAGCTCAGCTAGACGGACTTGCACATTTTCATCTGGGGTCGTTAGTTGAGTAGCAATTCTTAATGAAGGTATTTGAACCTCCAAAGGTAAAACTGCTTCAGACCCAAACACCAAGTTATAAGGTGTACAACCAGTCGCAGTTCTTACAGTAGTTCTATAAGCCCATAAAGCTTCTGGGAGGCGCTCGTGCCAGTCCCTTTTATTCTTTGTCACTGTTTTCTTCATGATTTTGCATAATACCTTATTAAATGCTTCTGCCTGACCATTTGAAGACGGGTTATAACTAGCTGAAAAACTGTGCTTGAATTTGTACTTGTCCATCAATTTGACCATTGCCTTACATTTGAAATAAAGGGCATTGTCGGAGATTATTTTTGAAGGAATTCCGTATCGATAAATTACGTGAGTCCTTATAAAATCCGCGACATCCTCTGCTCGTACTTCTTTTAATGGTATAGCTTCGGCCCATTTGGAGAAATAATCTGTAATGGCCAGGATGTATTTGTGGGCTTTGGAATAAGGTGGTGTAAAGGAACCAATAACGTCCATTCCCCATGTTTCGAAAGGCCATGACAATATAGAAGGATGGAGTGGTTGAGGGGGTTGGTGGATGAAATCTCCATGCAATTGGCATAACTTACAGCATTTAGCGAAATTAATCGCATCCTGAACCATAGTAGGCCAATAGTAACCCAACCGCTTTAATTGAGCTGACAGTTTTGGGCCAGCTTGATGGGCGCCACATGTACCGGCATGAGTTTCTTCAAGTGCATGTGCTGCCTCTTCTTTCGAAAGACATCTCAACAATATCCCATCGAATGAACGCTTGTACAATGTGTCATTAAAGACCACAAATCGAGGCGCTCTTCTTCTTACGTCCACTCTTTTCTTCAAGTCTTCTGGCAAGACTCCTTTTTGGATGTAGTCTTTGATTGGTTGATGCCAGTCGTTTTCATTTGCGTTGTCCAGGAAAGTTATCAAGTTGACTGTATTTTCTTCTTCAACTCTTTCCATGGATTGGGATAGTACATGGCGCTCCCCTATGGTAATTTGGATATCCCTTTCTTCAGGAAGTGTTAGCGAAGCAGCTAAATTAGCTAACGCATCAGCTTTACCATTTTTTGATCTAGGGATATGATTTAGAGTTATATCTTGAAATTGACCAAGCAAATATTTAGCCTTTTCATGGTAGGGGATTAAATTCTCGTGCTTGACTGCAAATTCACCACTCATTTGTTTAATGACCAAGAGAGAATCGCCAAATACTTCCAATGATTGTATTTTCATTTCGAGTGCAACTTCGAGGCCGATAACTAACGCTTCGTATTCTGCTACATTATTGGTGCATATAGCTAGAATATGGAAAGAGTAAGGTATTAGGCCTCCCAATGGTGTCACAAAGACAATTCCAGCACCTGCCCCACTATTTCTTGCTGCCCCATCAAAGTATAATTGCCATGATGAAGTATCAACCGTGAACGCTTCTTCGTCTGGAAGATCTTCTCGCAACTCCATATCGTCTGGGATTGGGTGTGTTGCCAGAAAATCCGCCAATGCTTGCCCTTTTATTGCTTTTTGCGGGACAAAGTTGATTTCAAATTCTGACAAAATCATAGACCATTTGGCCAATCGTCCAGACAACACGGGCTTTGATAGAATATATCTTAAGGGGTCAGCTTTCGACACTAAAGTCACGGGGTGTGAGAGTAAATAATGCCGTAATTTTGTGACGGCAAAAATTAAAGCCAGGCACACTTTCTCGATTGGAGGGTAGTTTTGTTCTGCCCCTACTAAAGTTCTACTTAGGTAGTAAAGGGCCACTTCTTTTCCCTCCTCATTGTTCTGCGCCAGCAAGGCTCCCAAGGAGCGGTCAAGTGAGGTGATATATAATATCAATGGCTTTCCTAAGATTGGAGCTCTCAACACTGGTGGGTGTAACAGGTATTTCTTAATACTTTCAAAAGCATTTTGGCATGCCTCATCCCAAATGAATGGGACATTTTTCTGCATCAATCTCGAAAAAGGTTGACATCTACCGGACAGGTTTGAGATGAACCTTCGGATATATGCAAGTCTTCCTTGTAGTCCATGTAGTTGACGTAAGTTACGTGGGGGAGGCATTTCCAAAATTGCTTTGATTTTTGCGGGGTCGATTTCAATTCCTCGATGTCTGACAATAAACCCGAGGAACTTTCCTGATGTTACCCCGAATGCACATTTTAAAGGGTTCATCTTGAGATTGTGTTGCCTGAGCCTATCAAAGACTCGTTTTAAATCATCAAGATGATTTGCCCTTTCTTTTGTTTTGACCACTAAATCATCAACATAACATTCCACAGTATTGTGCATCATGTCTTCAAAAATAGTGGCCATTGCTCTTTGGTAGGTTGCCCCTGCATTTTTTAGGCCAAATGGCATAACTGTATAGCAAAATATGCCTTTTGGTGTCCGAAAAGCAGTGAGCTCTTCATCTTCCGGTGCCATCTTGATTTGGTTATACCCAGAAAACCCATCCATGAATGATAAGGCATCGAAACCAGTGGTAGCATCTACCGATAACTCAGTGATGGGGAATGGGAATTCATCTTTTGGGCAAGCCCGATTAAGATCTCGGTAATCCACACATATGCGGAGTTGCCCATTTTTCTTCATCACAATGACAATGTTTGCGAGCCAAATGGGATACTTAACTTCCCGAATAAACCAGCAATTTCTTAACTTATCAATTTCTGCCTCAATTTTGGGAAGCAGCTCTGGTCGAATTCTTCTTTGAGATTGTTTAACAGGGGTAGCATCTTTCGATACTGCCAACCTGTGTACGGCAACCTTTGGATCCAACCCTGGCATGTCTTGATATCCCCAAGCAAATACATCTTTATTTTCACGAAGGACTTGTTCGTACTGTGGTAATTCTTCTTCGGTTAATAAAGCATTGACAAATACAGGCTTTGGATCGTCCTTGGTCCCAAGGTTGATCTCTATTAAATCATCCACTGTTGCTTGTCCTCCGTCTTCGAATTCTTAAGGTGCTGGTTGAAAAATGTCTATAAAATCTTCCGAAGGGTTTGAGCTCGAGCCTTCATCTTCTACGGCCAAACTTTCTTCAAAAGAGAGGTAATTGACTTGAGCAATATTTTCTTCATCTTCTTGTGTTTCATGCCCCTGAAGAATAGTAATTCTCAAGGGTTTCTTTTGTTTTGGCACCCATTGTCTTTGCTTTTTAGTTCCCTTTGGCTGTGGAGCACTTGGGAAAACAAGCCTTTCGAATGCTGACACTCGTGGGGTGGATGTGCTTGCTTCAAGTCTGTCAAACACCGACACCCGCGGGGAAGGTGTGGGTACATCGTCATTGCGAAACATTTTTTGTTCCTCTTCTGTTAACTCGTCTGGTTCAAAAGAAGCTTTTAAACAATCACTATTTTGATGGATTGTGATTCCTTTTTGCTTCTTGACATGGAACTTTTTCTTTTCCACTTTGAAGGCTTTAGGAGTTACAGAAGTTGAAGATTTTTTATTAAGAGTGACAACCTTTTTATTTTTCCTGCTATTTTCACCAAAAGTAATTGAAATTTGCATTTTACCCTTGGGTAGTGACTGATCAATTTTCCTTAGCGGTAAAGTAAAGCTCGTCATAAGGGCTGTCATCGAATCTTCAATCGGCTTCAAAGCTTTTTGCCCCACTCCTCGTTGACTTTTAGGGATGTACTTGAAGGTTCGTTTTTTATTAGATACCTTCAAATCCTCCTCTTTAGGCTGCGGAGATTTCACAGGGGATAGTTGCTTAACTTGCAGGGATTTTTGTGAGGTTGAGCTTTCATGACATTTGCCCTCCTCAAGTTTATCTTTCAAAATCGTGACATTAGCCGACTTGTAAAATTTTGCATCAGCGTAATTCACCTGTTCCCCGTAAAAGGGATTTGGGTCTTCATTAACACTTCTGACTTTGCCTTCTTTGCAAAACTTAAAGCATTGGTGAAGTGTTGAAGGAATGACCCCATATTCATGAAGCCAAGGTCGCCCTAACAACACATTATAGGATGTGTCTGAATCAATGACATGAAATAAGGCTTCAGAATTAAGTTCGCCTATTTCAACTTTCAACGTGATACTCCCCCTTACTTTTTCTCCAACTTGGTTAAAACCTTGAATTGTCAATGATGACGGAGACAATTGTCGTGGGTGTAAACCAACATCTCTCAAGGTTTTTAAGGGGAGTACATTCACAGCTGATCCACAATCCAACATGATGCGGCTCACGCGAACATTAGCAACCATACCCGTCACGTAGAGAGGCCGATTATGCAAGGCGACTCCCAATTGACGGTCTTTATCATCAAAGGTTATGCATGCCATACAAGAGGTATGCATCTCGAGTGATGTAGGTTTTATTGGCTCTATCTTCTCCGTATAAAACTCAGGACTTGTTAATGCAACAACAAGTGCATTTCTATGCTCAGGAGACATTTGCAGTGCATCATAAACGCTCAAGAGAGCAGGGATGCGCTTTAGATGAGCCAATATATCATATTTTGCTCGCGTCATTTCATTTTCACCAGTGCTTTTGTCTCTTCGACCGTCATTAGCGAATTCTTTGTTGGTCGAAGATGAAGGCTTTTGAAGGTCTTGTTTAGCCTTTTCAAGCTCTTTCGTTTCTTTTGCCTTCTTTGCAACAATTTTCTGCCGCATATCTTGCAAGGTAATTTCATCTACCTCTTTTTCACTATCGGACAAGGTAGATTCAGGACCTTCTTCTGCCAGTAAAGTCATGCAGCAATCTGACACACTGTCGTCACCAACAATTGCCTTTTCCCGTAACTCTTTTGGTAAAAACTCCTCCAGAGTTACTAGATTTCGTTTTGGTTGTTCAAGTTCATTTCTTTTTAAAGAAATTTTTTGCTTTCCAGTCCTTCTCTTATTCTTGTGATTCTTTGTTTCTGGTGTACTCCAGAATTTGACTCCAGAGTTTCCAGATGGTTTCCGAGATGGACTTTTAATTTTTGTAGGTTTTCTTCGAGTACATGTTTGCCATGTACTTTCCGAATCCTCTTCACTATCATACCAATCATCCCAAATTTCTAAATTGGGCTCTGTCATGAGCTCATACAAAGTAGGAATATTTGGATTTCCTGGCTTCGGCATGTCCGAGTGAGCTTGAACTATTGTAACTTCCTTATCAACTTCAAATGCCACAGAAATTACGTCCTTTTGTGTGGGATCGTTTGGTATTTGGTCATTCTCCGTTAAGGAAGTCGTATTTGTCGCCGCTTTTCCAAGAGAAGAGTCAATTTCAATTTCTTTTCTCTTGATCATGCCTTCGATAATGTTTTTGACAATGTAGCAATCCGTCAGTGGATGGCTCACAATTCGATGATACCGACAATAATTTGTGTCATTTGTCATATCAACCTCGTTGGGTCGTTTAGGCTCAGGAAGCCTTATCGCTTTAGCCTTTAACAACTCGTCGAAAATTTGGTCAACGTCATCATCGTCAAATGAATATTTGACTTCTTTCCTTTCTTTGAGAGTTAATTTCTTTTGTGGCTCTCGTGCCTTCCCTTTATCTTTATTGTTGCCGGTATGGATAAAAGTGGCCATTGATTCTCCCTTCTTTAATGGATTTTTGTTTTCGTATTTCGGTAAGGGTTTTCCACCCTTTTGCCGAGCAATTTGTATTTCAACGTTACATGCCTTCGAGACAAGCTCATTGAAAGTTTTGGGCTTTGCTGTGCCCACGAAGGTTGCCACCTCAGGGTTAAGGTTTTTGGCACACATCGAAACCGCAGCTTGTTCTGATAACCTCTCCGGACATTGGAGGTTAAGATTTCTCCATCTCGTTATGAATTCATTAGCATTTTCACTGGCTCGTTGCTTCGTTTCCACCAGGTCATGGATGCTTATGGTCTTTTTTGAACTCACAAACTGTGCCAGAAAGGCTTTTTGCATGTCGTCCCAGGTATTTATGGATCCTGGGGGCAATTGAGTGTACCAGGTGAACGCTGCCTCTTTTAGCGATTGCACGAATTGTCTAATCAACAGTGCATCTGATTGGGCAGATTCACCACATGCAGAAGTAAAATATGCCAAATGCTCATGGGGAGAACCGTTAATTCCATCAAACTTTTCGAACTTTTGTCTGACATACTTTGGTGGAAACGGGATTTGGTCATAGTAAGCCGGGTATGGCTTATGATATCCCAGAATCGGCATACTTGTTGCAGCCTGGTATTCTCGAATACTCTCCATGATAAGAGTCTTTAGATCTTGTTGAGGTTGAACACCGGTTAGTGGTGGTTGCACACCAGACGGTGATGGTTGTGTATTGCCTACGGGCGGTGCTGAAGACGAGGAATTTTTCCCGATCTCACTCTCTTTTTGTCTCACGTTAGCTTGATGAGCTAATTGCGTTGAGAGTCGGGCTACTTCTTCATCCCTCTCGGCCAGTAGTCTTTGAAGCTCTAGGATCTTTTCTTCACTACTGATTTCCCCAGTTACTAATACTGGCATATTTTTATCATTGCCAATGGTTAGTGCTTCAAATTGAGTAATGAGGTCATCGAACACCCCCTTACTATGTTCAGCAAAGGGGGTGTCTCCTAGAGAGTGTTCAGATGTGCAACTCCCCTCTTCCTGAACTTCTTGAACAAGGGGGTTCGTCGATTCCTGAACGGGAATTGAACGCATGGCACGGGCTTTCGATCGAGTTACAGGTCCCATATAGGATGTAGGCTCGACATTTGAAGTGACTCTTGTTGGTCGATATCCCTGAAGGAACATCCATTCACCATGTTCTTTTAGGAACGGATTAGGGCTTGCTTTGGGAACTCGTACATTGTCACTTCTAGCCTTCTTTGAGAGGGCGGAAGGCGTCATACACCCCTTATCTAGTCTTAGACGTAATAAAGGATGTTCATTGTTCTCAACAGATGCCCCCTGTTGGCTTTGGCGGTTGTCAGGTATCGCGACCGTAGGCTTGATCGGCATATCCCTTGTCAATTCCCGTGTTTCAAGAGGATTTGGTGAGGGTGATGTTGTCGTCCCCTTCCTGCCTCTCGTTGCCTTCCTGCCTCTCAGAGTTTGAGATGCCGGTGTTGCTTCGGTTTCCTTTGCGGAAATAACCATCACTGAAGCAACAGTGGGCAAGAAAATTGGGATGGAACCAATCATGATACATTGCTGGCCCCATTCCCTCTGGGTAGTTATGGGACAACCATTCGTTGTTGGCTTCCCTTCCGCCTTAACAACCTTTGAAATTGACCTCTTCATTGACCGGGTTTGCCTCTTTTTAAAGCCTTTTGCAGCTTTACCTCTCAAAGCTTGCCGAGTCTTAGAGACCTCTTTTACAACTTTTCCTTTTCCAGCCTTTCTAGCTGGGGTAGCTTTCTTTGCATCCTCTACAGGTTTGGGTACACTACATGAGATGGGTACCCGATCAATAGAGAATGCTGCCAGGAAGTGATTCTTTTTCTCTCCTTGGTTAGAAGAGGTCGTTGGTAACTTGTGGAAGTAAACTGTCACTTGTGGTGCCATTTTTCCTGAAAAGGGTAAACAAAATTAGCACCAAAATTTTTAAGTTCAAGAATAGTCATCATAGTTGGAGATGAAAAGGAGAATGGGTCCCACCGGGCGTGCCAAAAATTATGTTTAGCAAAAATTTCATATTTAGAAAATAAAAAATAAATGCGAAACACAATTTCACCTATGCCAAATTTATAGCATAAGATTTTATTTATTTAAGTTCGACCCATCCAAGATTATAAGAATAACCTCTTAATTACAATCCTTTTATTTAAAGGAAATACCCTTTGATTCCAATTACGATGATATTAAATAATTTTAAATAATTTAGGGAGAACTGTGATGGATTTGGAATTGCAGCTGAACTCAGTACTTTTGGCTAACTGAGTTGCCTACATACCTTCTTTGTGAAGGATCAAGCCACTTGTAGTTCAGATTGAGATATTTTAGCATTTGAATATAAGAATTCCGGTATATGACCATATGCAGGAATTCTTTGCCATTTGAAAATTTGGAAAAATTCCTAGGTGGATGACCTTTTATGGAATTTTGAGATTTGTGTTTTTATACCATTTTGCGGTATTGGCGACTGCACTTAGTCTTAGCAACTAAGTTGCCTACGTATCCTTTTTAGGAATCAAGTCAAACGTAGTTCCGGTATTTTCAAAGATTTTATGATGCTTTGATAATTAAGAGGTGAATGACCTCTTTTTGGGATACCATTTATTATGGCTTTGAATTTTAGTGCACTTTTAATTTTGAGGTAAAATTACCATTTTTGAGATTTTGTGAGATTAATGACCTCTTTGGAATTTTGGAATGATATTTCATCATTTGAATTGATTTTGATGAGCTCATTTAGGATTTGGAAATTTCATACCATTTCGCATGGTTTTAGAATTTTATCATTTTGGTGACAATTTTATGTCTTGAAATCTCTTTATATATATTTTTAATAATTTATTTTATATAAAGAGATTATTTAACCAATATTTTAATTGATTATTCCAAAATTTGTGGGGAATAATCTAAAATTTTATATCAGATTATATCATTATTTTAAAATTCAAAATTTATCTTTTTTTTAAATTTGAATTTAAAATTTTGAGATAAAATCTGACTGTTTTATGTTTTGAATTTGTCAAATAATATAAATATCTTAAAGTTTGAATTTAAATTTGGGTTCAAATTCAAGATATTTTTATTATATATTATTTGATTATTGGATATATCTCTGGTCTATTTAATGGCTTTACAGAGATAAAGTAAGAGTTATATGATAGACTGTCATTCTCTGACAGAGCCTACACACAAAAATTTTTATCCTCAAGGTAAACCCCTCTTATGTATATATTGTATATGTATAATACACATCTTTTTGAGATATCATATATACTGTTGACGCGGTTCTTCGGCAACAGGTAATTAAGAGAAGAAGAGAAAGAGATTAGTACTTAAAAGTAGAACCGCCGCAGATATGAAATCTTTGTGAAAAGAACTAGGTGACCTTAAACACGTTTTTAAGTGGTTCGAAGGTTAAAATCCTTCTACTCCACTAGTCAATATTATTGATCTTTTCTGGGTAATTGGTTTACAAAATATATAGTTCTTACAAGACTATTTTTTCCAACCCCCATCAATTCCCAGGGTCTCCATATTTATAGGAGAAGGCACCTGGAAATTGGTAGGGAGGTCATCCCGTGACCTTTCCATTTGTCATATCAAGTCTGTGATATTCATGATTAATTCCTAAACCTGACACACAAGTGTGGTCTAATCAGTATGGAAGGAAACAATGGGCCGCACGGCCCAACCCGTCCGTGGGTGTCTGAATACGCACGTTCCTGCTGCGTGTCCGAGAAGTCAGGGGGATATCGGACACGTGATGGCAGGATTATGCACGTTTATCTTGCGTGTTGACTTCCCATAGGGTCAAAGCTTCCTGAGAAGCTCGCTGCCGGAACAATCCATAACCCGAGCTGATCCGTCAGTGGTCGCCGGATGTTGTTCCCAGCTCCTGGAACAACAAGAGGGAGCAGGAAACTCCATCCCCTCGAGCTAGAAAGGGCCCGTCCTGAAGATAAAGCCTCTGGCCTGTGGGAGCCTCGGGCTAAATCATGTTTAGTCCGAGGATCGTCCTGCTAAACAGCCCGTGGGAAAGCCAGGGCGTACATCTGCCCCCCAAACTCCTGCTCGTGGTCCATGACGTCAGATATGGGAGACCACAGTAGGAGCTTTTAGACTTCTCCCACAACCCTTCGCATTCCATGCTTTTCGCATGCATCTGATACGTGGAACGCCGTGGGTGGCGACGGTACACTCTACGAGAACCGCATTAAATGGCCTAGCCTACTGTCCAGCCGTCGTTTCACATTTCGAGTGGAGGGTCTCCCAGGAGCCTTTTACACGTGATCCTCCCTTGTATAAAAAGGGGGTGGTCATCCCACGCACGGGCCACCTTACCATTCAGAACCTCTCAAATTTCCTTCTTTTCTCTCTGACCTTCCGAAGAACAAAACCCTCATTTCCATTGCTCTCATCTTCTCCGTTCACGAAGCTTAAGCGTGCGAGTTCCTTCAAGGCCTTGGAGACTACTGTGCCAACGAAGCTCCTACCAGCGCAGCAACCTCGCTCACCATCCAACCCTATACTGTAAGTCTTCTGTCCCTGCTTATTTTTGAAAGCATGCCACTGTAGCCTAGGTAAAAAAATTTACTGTAGCCACATGCAGAGGTTTTCTGGGTCGCGCGGATATGGAGGGTGCTGGCCCTTCTTAGATTAGGGCACACTTGCCATGGGACATCGCCTTAGAACATGGGTTCCATGATTCTCTCTTAGGAACAATTTCTGGGTAGGATCCTTAGGAACTTTGGGTGCAAAAACCAAGTAGCTTAGGGAATACGCCTTAAAAGCGGTTTTGCCATGCCTTGCCTGTTGAAACTTTCCCCCCAAGGCAATTTTTTTACTCTGAGCCATCTGACACACGAATTCCGAGTAATCTGGGATCTGTTGAGGGCATAGGCGCGTGTTCCTTGGAACGCGTGGCACCACTCTCCACGGGCTGGGCTTACCCCAGCTCGTGTACTTAATACTTGCTTCACTCTCCTGCTTGGGTCGCCTTTTCTAAAGTGTTTTCTTTTGTTCGATAGGCGACCAGATGGCTCCAAAGAGAAATCTGCCACAGAAGAATGTGGGAAGTTCGGCCTCCCAGAAGGATAAAGGAAAGGCGGTGGTGACCAGCTCGCCAATTCCTCACTTTGGGCCGGCGGTGGAGAAGCAGGCCGAGGTGGCTCCTGACGCGTTTTTCGAGGCGGAGAGAATCGTCTCGAAGATAACCAGCCAGGCAAAGATCACCAAAATCTTCCTTAACCACAACATTCCGCTGGGGAAGACCTCCGTGATCGCCCGACCTGCTGCGGATGGGGAGAGGAGCTGCACGCCGCTCGACGAGTCGTTCGCGGCCTGGAGCGGGGAACACTTCAAGGCAGGGGCCTTCCTCCCCCTGGATCAGTATTTTGCTGATTTTCTGAACTATGTGGGGTTGGCCCCATTTCAGCTCCCCCCCAATTCCTACCGTCTGCTGGCGGGACTGAGGTATTTGTTCCAAAAGCATGAGTGGGAGGTCCCCACTCCTGCTGATATCTTATATTTCTTCTGCCTCAAAGCCAGCCCGGACAAGCGGGGGCGAGGCGACGGGTTCTATTACTTAACCTGCTTCCCTAACACAGCAGCAGTGATCGAGCTGCCGAGCCATCCAAACGACTTCAAAGACCAGTTTTTTATGTCTACTGGGTTCCGAAACTGCGATCATCATTATTTCAACCGCCCTCGTAAGTAATCCTCCATTTAGCTCGCCTTTTAACGGTTATCTTATTTTAGCTCGTCCCTTATTCCAATTCTGATTTCAACCAACCTTGCAGCCATCTACTCGAGGACCGAAAAGTCCGTGACCCTCGGGGGTCAATACGATACACTGGCGAACCTGCCCCCCAGTGAGAAAGACTACCGCGTGCTCGTGACGGACGAGGCGATGGTATTCTGCAAGCTGATTTTCCCAAATCAGACTTTGAATTTGAAAAGGCCCCGGGGTCCTCCCCCAGCCCGCGACAACAGGCCGATCGTCGCGGAGGAGGTCGCAGATGACGAAGGTGAGGAAGAAGGTGAGGAAGTTCCTCTGGTGAGGAACAGGAAGAGGAGCTTGGAGGTCGCCCAGGGGATGAGCGAGGAGAGGGCCCAATCCGGAGCAGCCGCGGGTCCTTCCGGTCAAGGTAACTCTTACTTATTTAAGAACGTAGATAGGGCCACTGCAGACCCCCGGCTGGTTAGGTTCAACCCTAGGCAGCTCGTCCATCGTCACCCAAGGAATCCGAACCTGGACACGCTTCTGCTCCACTGCGTTGACCAGCTCGTGCTGGACAACCAAGAGAGTCGGCCCAAGGGTACCGTAGTTGTAGATAATACCCTAGCCTTTAGGTCGGCCATTTTTGAGGAGTACGGGACCAATTTACGCACGTGGCCTGTGCTCCAGAGGGGCGTCTACGCTCCGGGGATTAGGCAGTACGTAGAAGAGTCCAGCCCCGATTCAGAACCGGACCTAGAACCTTCGCCAGTTCGTGAGATAATCGTCCTAGGCTCTTCCAGCTCGGGGGGTAGGGCTCCCTTAGTATTTTCTTTCTTATTGCCTTTATTTCTGTATGATTGCTAATAACCGTGTTTTTTGCTCTTTGGCAGAAGAGATGTCTCAGCCCGGGAATAGTCTGCGGGGCGTTGTGTTTGGTGGGAATCCCCCAGCGGGGCCGAGGTTAAAGAGGCTTCGCGAGTCCAAGAGCTCGACCGGGGTCTCCACCAAATCCCCAGCTACGGAGAAGGAGAGAGACCCGCCATCCTAGGTCGCGGGGGCGAACCTCCCTGTCGCCAGGACAGGACTCATGCATCCGTCACCCCAACGATCTCCACTGGCCGCCCAGGACGGGGTAATAGAGGTCGGGAATCTGGCCGCGGTAGCCTCGGACGTGCGTATCCCGGTCGACCCCCGGGCTCTGGAGAAGATGCCCGAAGCATTCCGGGGTACGGTGTACGAGTCGGCCAGCTACGCCGTCAGCCACTATTACAATATCAGGGAGAAGGAGCTCCGGGCCATCGAAACAACGAGCCCGGTCCGAGTTATAGAATCTGCTATGGACATGACTTTAACAGTAAAGTGCCCCCTTCTTCTAAGGCTTTGACACTCACACGCCGCCTTTCTCCTTCCAGTTTGTTAATTTATCATTCTTTTCTTGCAGGGCATGGCTGCCGCCTATAGAGGCATCGTTAGGACCAAGGCCCAGCTCGAGGGTTTGGAAGCAGATCGCCAGACTACCCTCCAGGAGTCTCAGGAGGCGAGAGACGCCCTGGCGGCCTCCAAAGCCGAGCTAGAGAAGGTCCGCTCGGAGAACCAAGAGCTTAAACGCTCCCTGGCCGCATCCGAGCTAGAGAAGCTTCGCTCCGAGAACCTAGAGCTTAAAAACTCCCTGGCCGCATCGCGGGCAGACCTTGAGGTGGCGAAGGCCGAAGTCCAGACCTCCCAGGCCGCCCTGAAAGACAAGCGGGTCGTGTCGGAGCAGTCCTTACAGGACCTATTCTATCACTGCTGGTCCCACAATCCGGACGCGGACTTCTCCTTCATGCCGCCGGACCTCTGGGCATTCCTGTTGCCGTGGCTTCAAGCCCGCCTGAATAAGGAGGCTCCTCCTTCGGAGACTGGAGAGGCTTCTGCCGCGGCGGAACAGGGCGAGACCGCGACCTCCAAAGGGCCAGCTGATGGGGCTTAGGACGCTTCTCGTTTACGTATTTTGAACACTTTTTTATTGTAATTCTCTTTTTTATGTGAGGCGTTTCCGCCTCGAGAAAATTTGCTCAACTAGTTTTACATATATATTTTTATGCATTTGGTCACAATTTATCTCTTTATTTTTATGAACGTAGTTCGAGTTAACTTTATCCGTATCCCGGGCTCTTTAAATAAGATCCGCGTTCAACAAATTTTAGTTCACTCCTAAGTTTTCTGACCTGGTTAAGACCAGGAACTTATTTTGAAAAAACTTAGATCGCGTCAACTTTTATCCGTATCCCGGGCTCTTTAAAGAAGAACCACGGTCAACAAATTTTAGCTAACTTCTAAGTTTTATGACCTGGTTAAGACCAGGAACTTATTTTGAAAAAACTCAAATCGCGTCAACTTTTATCCGTATCCCGGGCTCTTTAAAGAAGAACCTCGGTCAACAAATTTTAGCTAACTTCTAAGTTTTATGACCTGGTTAAGACCAGGAACTTATTTTGAAAAAACTCAGATCGGGTCAACTTTTATCCGTATCCCGGGCTCTTTAAAGAAGAACCTCGGTCAACAAATTTTAGCTAACTTCTAAGTTTTATGACCTGGTTAAGACCAGGAACTTATTTTGAAAAAACTCAGATCGCGTCAACTTTTATCCGTATCCCGGGCTCTTTAAAGAAGAACCTCGGTCAACAAATTTTAGCTAACTTCTAAGTTTTATGACCTGGTTAAGACCAGGAACTTATTTTGAAAAAACTCAGATCGCGTCAACTTTTATCCGTATCCCGGGCTCTTTAAAGAAGAACCTCGGTCAACAAATTTTAGCTAACTTCTAAGTTTTATGACCTGGTTAAGACCAGGAACTTATTTTGAAAAAACTCAGATCGCGTCAACTTTTATCCGTATCCCGGGCTCTTTAAAGAAGAACCTCGGTCAACAAATTTTAGCTAACTTCTAAGTTTTATGACCCGGTTAAGACCAGGATAGGACTTAGTTTGTGATAACTCTTATCCATAGATAAAAATTAACACCTAAGTCGTTAAGGAGACATGGATATATCCAGGTACCATATGCCCCCCAAGTAACTGGGAAAGGGCCTTTCGTTGTTACTTTAAAATTACCCTTGCAAATAACGAGAAACATTTGATTTTTATTTATACATGGAAGGTGACCTTCTAGGTCTTACAAATGTTTATTGATAATATTTCTTTAGGTGGATTGCATTCCAAGTCCGCGGGACCGCCCCTCCACCAAGTCGAGCTAATTTATACGTCCCTTCTTTGATGACTTCGATGACCTGGTATGGTCCTTCCCAGCTTGGTCCCAAAACCCCATCTTTGGGATCTTTCCCGGCCAGGAAAACCCTCCTCAAGACCAAATCGCCGACGCTAAAGGCACGTCTTTTGACCTTAGTGTTGAAGTAGCGAGTGATTTTCTGTTGATAATGGGCGAGCTGGAGTTGTGAATCCTCTCGCCTCTCATCCATCAAGTCTAAGGAGTGGCATAGGAGCTCGTGGTTCTTGTCTTGTTCGTAGGACCGGACCCTGTGCGACAGGACCTTCACCTCCACGGGGAGGACCGCTTCACTTCCAAAGGTTAGGGAGAAAGGAGTGTGACCCGTGGGAGTCCGATGTGAGGTCCTATAGGCCCACAGAACTTGGGGGAGCTGTTCTGGCCAGATCCCCTTTGCCTCATCTAACCTCTTCTTGAGGCTTGCCTTTAGAGTTTTATTGACAGCTTCGACCTGGCCGTTCGCCTGGGGATAGGCCACGGATGAGAAACTTTTCACAATTCCGTTCTTTTCGCAAAATTCGGTGAACAGGTCGCTGTCAAATTGAGTGCCATTGTCAGAAACGATCTTTTTGGGTAGGCCGAATCGACAAACGATGCTTTTAACCACGAAGTCTAGCACCTTTTTCGATGTTATTGTCGCCAACGGCTCTGCTTCGGCCCACTTTGTGAAGTAGTCAATGGCTACCACGGCGTAACGGACCCCGCCCTTTCCGGTGGGCAGGGCGCCTATTAGATCTATGCCCCAAATGGCGAAGGGTTAGGGAGACGATATCATTTTTAGCTCGGTCGGGGGTGCTCGTGCAACCGCGGCGAACCGCTGACATTTGTCGCACTTTTTTACATATGAGATCGAGTCTTTGGACAGATTCGGCCAGTAAAAACCCTGCCGAAGGATCTTCAAGGCCAGGCTTTGCCCCCCAGTGTGATCTCCGCAGAATCCGTCATGAACTTCCTGCAGGATGGCCTTCGCTTCACTTGGAAGAACACACCGGAGGAGAGGTAATGAATGCCCATGTCGGTACAACACCCCCTCGACTAGCGTATATCTCGGAGCTTGATAAAGGACTCGCCGTACGTCGTTGCGCCCTTCGGGTAACTTGCCCTCGACGAGGTACTCAACAATGGGAGTCATCCAGGTCGGCCTGATGTCAATCATCTCAATATCTGCTCGATCTCCGTCTATGCTTGGTTTGTCCAAGAACTCAATTGGCACCAACCCCAGGGTTTCTGCCTCCCCCGAGGTGGCGAGCTTGGCGAGAGCATCTGCATTGGCGTTCTGCTCCCGATGTATCTGCTCGATTGACCCTTGCCCAAACGTAGACAATTCGGATTTTACTTTAGCCAAATAAGAGGCCATCTTGGGACCCCGCGCCTGATACTCGCCTAAGACCTGATTCACCACGAGCTAGGAGTCGCTGAAGCATTGGACAGAGCTTGCCTTTAGCTCGCTAGCTATCCTAAGTCTGGCTAACAAGGCCTCGTACTCTGCCTCGTTGTTGGACGCCTTGAACCCGAACCTCAGCGCCGAATGGAATCTATGTCCTTCTGGGGATATCAGAATGATTCCGGCCCCGGAGCCGTTCTCGTTAGATGAGCCATCAACGAAGATCCTCCACGATGAACCTGAGGAGGTGAGCTGCTGTGAATCTTCCGATGGGATCTCACGGAATCCCGCGCATTCTGCCACGAAGTCGGCCAAGGCTTGACTTTTTATGGTAGTTCGGGGAGTATAGAAAATCTCGAACTGACTGAGTTCGACCGCCCACTTTAGCAAGCGTCCCGAGGCTTCAGGCTTTTGCAAAACCTGCCTTAGAGGCTGATCGGTCATGACGTGTACAGAGTGGGACTGGAAGTATGGCCTGAGTTTTTGCGAGGCCGTGATTAGGCAGAACGCCAGCTTTTCCATCAACGGGTACCTTGACTCAGCTCCGAGGAGTCTCTTGCTGATGTAATAAACCAGTTTCTGAGCCTGGTCCTCTTCTCGCACCAGAACGGCACTAGCTGCGTCCTCAGTCACGACCATGTAGAGGAAAAGAGGTTCTCCTATCCTGGGCTTTGATAGAACAGGTGGCTCAGCTAGGTGCGTTTTTAGGTCGAGGAATGCGCCCTCGCATTCTACTGTCCATTCGAACTTCTTGTTTCCGCGGAGTAGGTTGTAGAAAGGCAGGCACTTGTCGGTTGATTTGGAAATGAACCGGTTCAGTGCTGCCACCCTTCCTGTGAGGCCTTGGACATCTTTCCGCGACCTGGGGGATGGAAGCTCGAGCAGTGACCTGATCTTGTCGGGATTTGCCTCGATTCCTCGGGTATTGACTATGAAACCCAAGAACTTCCCCGATGCGACACCGAAAGTGCATTTATGAGGATTGAGCCTCATGCCATATTCTCGCAGTATGTTAAAACATTCTTCCAGGTCGGCGACGTGGTTGGTGGCAGTCTTTGACTTGACAAGCATATCATCGACGTACACTTCCATGTTTTTCCCGATCTGATCCGCGAACATTCTATTTACCAGCCTTTGGTAGGTTGCCCCGGCATTCTTAAGACCGAACGGCATGACCTTATAACAATAGACATTAGTCGGGGTCATAAAGCTGGTATGATCCTGGTCTGCTGGATTCATCGCGATCTGATTGTAGCCCGAGTACGCGTCCATGAAGGACATGAGCTCGTGCCCCGCCGTGGCATCCACCAGTTGATCGATCCTCGGCAACGGAAAGCAATCCTTGGGGCAGGCTTTATTCAGGTCGGAAAAATCGATACAGGTCCGCCACTTGCCATTGGGCTTTGGAACTAACACAGGATTGGCAACCCAAATGGGAAATCTGGCTTCGCGGATAAAGCCACATTTTTTGAGCCGGGCCACTTCTTCTTCAAGGGCCTCGGCTCGGGTTGTCCCTAAACGCCTCTGCTTTTGAGACTTTGCAGGGACGCTTTTGTCTAGGTGGAGCGTGTGCATGATTACGCTCGGACTGATCCCTATCATGTCCTCGTGCGACCATGCGAATACGTCTAGGTTCTTTTTCAGAAACGCAGTCAGATCCGCCTTTCTTCTATCGCAGAGGTTCTTTCCGAGCTTCACCGTCCGTGAAGGATTTTGTTCATCGATGCCTACCTCCTTGAGATCTTCAATAGCTTGGAGCTCGGACCTGTCCTCGCCTACTCGGGGGTCAATGTCCTCGCTTAAGGCGAGCTTTTCGTCTTCGGAAACCCGAGGTTTTTCAATCTCAGGGGCCGCCTTGGGTCCCTGCGATTCCTCTTCATCCTGAATGGCCATCGCCACCTGCCCGGGTTTAGATTTTCCCTTCATGGAAATGCTGTAGCATTCCCTGGCAGCGAGCTGATCGCCCTTGATAGTGCAGACCCCTGTCGAAGTAGGGAACTTCATGGCGAGGTGCCGGACGGATGTGATAGCTTCGAAAGCAACGAGCGTTGGTCGGCCCAAAATTGCATTGTAGGCAGCGGAGCAGTCAATGACTACGAATTCGAGCAGTTTGGACACTGTTCGGGACTCGTCGCCTAGGGTGATCACCAGCTCGATTGTTCCTATCGCTGCTGACCCTTCGCCTGAAAAACCATATAGCATCATCGAGGTTGCCTTTAGCTCGAAGACGGTCAGACCCATTTTTTCTAAGGTTGAACGGAATAGGAGATTCACCGAGCTCCCATTGTCCACTAACACCCTCCTTACTCTCCGGTTGGCGAGCTGGACGGCTATGACCAAGGGATCGTTATGAGGGAATTGGACATGGCCCGCGTCCTCCTCCGTGAAAGTGACTGGTTGTTTCTCTAATCTTTGTTGTTTTGATTGACGCTGTTCCGGGACGAACTCCCCTCCATTGTGGGCCTTCAACTCATTTATGTACCTCTTCTGGGCGCCTCTGCTCGTGCCAGCCATGTGTGGCCCTCCAGAGATGGTGGAAATCTCTCCCTCGACCACGGGGGGAGGGACGTCCTGATCTACTCGAGGTCCAGGTTGACTGGCTGGGATCTCCGGAGCGGGTCAACCTGTCGGGACCCTGTTCCGCGAGTATTGCGCCAACGGACCTGCTCGGATGAGAGTCTCGATTTCATCTTTGAGGTGCCTGCAGTCGTTGGTATTGTGCCCGACGTCGTTATGAAAACGGCAGAATTTGGAAGCGTCTCTCTTTCCCTTAGGGTGCTTTATTAGCTCCGGTATTTTCCAGGGGACTCGCGTAGCGTTGGCCAGGAAAATATTCTCTCTGGTTTGGGTGAGCTCGGTATACGTTGTGAACACGGGCTTGAATTTATCCACGGATTTATTCTTCTTTTGACCGTGCTGGACGTTTTCACCATTCCCTTTTCTTTTGCCGCCACCGGGCTGGTTGCTCTGCGTGACGTCGGGAGTCGCTACTACGATCTCTGTTCCCGCCCTAGCGGGCTTCTCGAGGGCCTGGCTGGTCCCCGCGGCTGAAGCTTTAGCTTCCTCCAAGTTTATCCATTCTTGGGCTCTGTTAAGGAATTCACTAACTGAGCTGACCCCCCTCCTTTGAATATCCTTCCACAGATCTCCGCCTACTAGGATCCCGGTCCTCATAGCCATGAGTTTGGAGCTGTCGTCGACGTCTCTGGCTCGAGCAGCGACATTTGCAAATCTGCTCAAGTAGGCTTTTAGCGTTTCTCCAGGTTGCTGTCTCACGTTAGCTAGGGAGTCGGCCTGGACCCTGGCGGCCTGAGAGGCGCGGAATGCCCTCTTGAAGTCAGCCGAAAAGGTCTTCCAGGAGCTGATTGACTGCCTTTTACTTTGTTTGAACCACTGCCTGGCAGGTCCAGTTAAGGTGGAAGGAAAGATCAAGCAACGAAGCTCTGGCCCGATGTTATGAGCCATCATTAGGGTGTTGAACATCCCTAAGTGGTCAGATGGGTCTCCATCCCCGTTGAACTTTGACAAGTGAGGCATACTAAAGCCAGAAGGGTATGTCGTTGCTGCTATGTTGGGGGCGAAGAGCTCCATCTCATCCCCTGAATCATATTCGTCTTTTTCTTTCTCCGACAGGAGCTTCTTCATCAACTCCTCCATTTGAGTTAAGCGCTCTAGGGTTTTGTCCTGAGATCCTGGGTTATTCCGGGGCTGTTCAACAGCTCCGGACCCGTTGTACATATTAGGCGGGTTATTTCCCCTCCTATCTGGAGATAGGTCATTTGGGGCATTCCCGCCATTACGTACTTCGGATCGGACCCCAACTGAGCGGGCCTGGCTACCATCCCTAACTGGACCCTCTCTGTGAGAGTTGAGGCGATCTCGAAGGTCGCCTCCATGGGAATTATGGTGACTTTGTGCTGAACTTAGTCGCTGTCGCAGGTCCCCTCCCGAAAGATCACTCCGTGCACTACCGGTCCAGTGACTCCTGCTGGACAGGCTCGATGTGCGTCTTTGGCGGCTCCGACCTGCTCCTCCTCCCGGCGCCCTGCTGCGGCGGGAAGGCCCGGCCGATGGCGGGTCTCTCCTACTATTTCCGTAGGTCGGGATGTCTCGGACGGTCTGAGGAGACAGATATCTGATGGGAGAAGGAGGATGCCTGACCGGAGAGGCGATCCTAGTGCCGTCTGGACGGACTAAATTTGGTGGGGGCCTCTCGGCCCTGCCAGCTTGATGGTTTCGCACTGGGCGATCTGGACGAGGAACTGGACGTTCTTCGGGGACGGGCTGACGTCTCCGGATCTCCTCGGCCCTCCTTTGGGAATTTCCCCTATCTCTTCTGGGCGTCCTCGAGGAAGGCTGAGAGCTAGGGGTTGATGTCCTAACCGAACGGCTGTACTGCTGCGGTTCGGTCTGAGGCATTTCCCTGAAGTTCGCCTCTTGATGGCGTGATGAAGGGGTGGAGTTGGCTGCAGGGAGTCTACCCGAACGGCTATGCCTGGATCGATTACTCCAGCGAGACTTAGGAGCCTCGCCTTGCCTCTCTCCAACGTTACCGTTGGTTGTGAGAGGGGGTAGTCGACTCAGAATATCCTGGATTTGCTGACCAGCTGCTGCTAGCTGGCTCCTCAGCTGAGCATTCTCCATCTCCACCGCAGTATAATAACATGGATTCGGATTAGGCGGCCGGGGCGCCGAACTACCAGTGTCGTCTTGGCCGGCCGGCTGCTTTCCTGGCCTTTGCTGGACTTCAGGAACTTGCTCCTCGGGGAGGGCAACACGGCGGGCCTCCTGCCCATCATGCTGTTCTGTCTCGTTGCCATGTTTGGATCGAGTGGTCACCATAGTTGTATGTTTGTGGTAGTACTAATTGGACTTGCTCTCAATGAAAGCACCAAACTGTTGACGCGGTTCTTCGGCAACAGGTAATTAAGAGAAGAAGAGAAAGAGATTAGTACTTAAAAGTAGAACCGCCGCAGATATGAAATCTTTGTGAAAAGAACTAGGTGACCTTAAACACGTTTTTAAGTGGTTCGAAGGTTAAAATCCTTCTACTCCACTAGTCAATATTATTGATCTTTTCTGGGTAATTGGTTTACAAAATATATAGTTCTTACAAGACTATTTTTTCCAACCCCCATCAATTCCCAGGGTCTCCATATTTATAGGAGAAGGCACCTGGAAATTGGTAGGGAGGTCATCCCGTGACCTTTCCATTTGTCATATCAAGTCTGTGATATTCATGATTAATTCCTAAACCTGACACACAAGTGTGGTCTAATCAGTATGGAAGGAAACAATGGGCCGCACGGCCCAACCCGTCCGTGGGTGTCTGAATACGCACGTTCCTGCTGCGTGTCCGAGAAGTCAGGGGGATATCGGACACGTGATGGCAGGATTATGCACGTTTATCTTGCGTGTTGACTTCCCATAGGGTCAGAGCTTCCTGAGAAGCTCGCTGCCGGAACAATCCATAACCCGAGCTGATCCGTCAGTGGTCGCCGGATGTTGTTCCCAGCTCCTGGAACAACAAGAGGGAGCAGGAAACTCCATCCCCTCGAGCTAGAAAGGGCCCGTCCTGAAGATAAAGCCTCTGGCCTGTGGGAGCCTCGGGCTAAATCATGTTTAGTCCGAGGATCGTCCTGCTAAACAGCCCGTGGGAAAGCCAGGGCGTACATATACATATATAGAGTCTCTTTCTCCACTTAATATAATATACGTGTGTGTGTGTGTATATATATATATCTTGAGTTTGGCTTATCTAATTTTGGCTGATCACAAAACTGATTTTACATATATATATATATACTTTTGCATATGATCCTTTTTTTTATTTATTTATTTGACAAAACAGTCAATTAATGATGGTTACTTCTTGACCTTTTTTACATTACAAAATTTTTCTTTCTTCCTTCAGCCAAACGTGGGACTCTCTTGGGACTTTGGGACTTGATTTCAAATTTTACCTACACCTTATATGTAAGCTACCTATTCTCTCATCTCCCTTTTGCTACTCACGTGAGCATACCATGAATAGGCATATATCCCTTAATTTAATGCTTTATATACAGAGAGATATATATATATGTGAGAGTTACATATATGTTTTCAAGCTCAACATATATGTATATATGGTCGACGGTCATGACTTATTTTACTGGAGAATACAAATTTGCTTTTGCTTTGTTATCATTATAGTTTTTACTGGCCGTATAAGACAAAAGAAAAATGTATTTATAACATATATTGTTTCTTTGTTATAACTTATATGGCATGCAAGACAAGACCAGCCATTTATATATGCATGTATGTCATATAAATTCTGAATTAACAAATGGCATGCAAGACCAGCCATATATATGTATCAGCAATTGAATCAGACACCACCACGATAAGGATCACATTGGAAGCATTTTGAACTGATTTATTTGCAAACATATCAGTTTTCGTGCTATTAGTTCTTCCGGTTTTCATTTATTCGTTTTGGTGTACAACTATACATATATATGTCAATATTCACTCAAAATTTAGTGATTTTATCTCTTTTGAATTTGACCAGGAAATTGACTAGCCAATCCCAGCACTGCTTAAACAAATACTTTAATTATTTGCAATTTCAGCGAGGTATGAGATATTCAACCAAATTTTCTATTTTGCTCTTATTATTTTTTTACATTAAAACCCATGATAATTTTGGCAGCATGACAATTTCTTTAAATCTCTTATTCTTTCCTTTGGTTATGTACCACATATTGACTTATTTTCTGAAGTCTAGTGAACCAAAAGGAAGTCATGAAGAAATTGACAATATAAAAATATCAGTCTTTTCATTTCCCCTTTGATTATATATCACATCGACTTATTTTCTGAAGTCTAGTGAATCAAAGGGGATTAGAATGACTCTTAATCACCATAGATGAAAAAATAAAAGAGTCAAGAGAAGAGGATATAGATCCATTTTATGAATCTGTACTTACCTTGGTAGAGCTTGAAGGAATGCTTTAGAATATGCAGTGTTCTTTTCTTCTCAATTTGTCTGGTTCACTTTTGCGTATCAATTTTCTTTTTGCCCAAAAACCCAAAAAAAATCCCCTTTAACTGTTCTGCTCTCTACCTTTTTATAGAGCCTTTTATTTTTATTATTTTTATTTTTAATAAAAACCCACTCAACGTAAAAGTGGTGGAAGTGGAGAAAATATCTCCTTTATTTGCTCTTTTGACTGACTCATCCCCTTTTATATATTATTATTATTTTAATAACTAAATATTCCTTTCAGGTTTTAACTAATTTATAAAGGAAATATTTATATATTAATAATAATAATAACAATTTGTTGCTGCTCTTTTTTTTTTTTTTCGTTCAACAGATGCCCCCTCAAGCAAGTGCGTGTCATTTATGTAAACGTACCTTGCTTGAGAATTTTTCCTATATTCTTTTGTTTGACACACTAAATTTTGTTTCTTGTGCAGTATGTCTACGTTTGGGGCTCTAGGCTCTCAAAGAGCACCAGATGAATTTGGGAAAGAAGTCAGGATTGGGCCACGTTATCATCGTTCTATGTCATTAACAGAAGTTCAGGCATCTAATAACCACCAGGATCCTATCTCTCTTTTTAAGATTGAGACTGTCAGTTCAGGGGACTTAAGATACCATTCTTCTGATGATGATAACGCCGTTCACCATGTCAGAGGTTACGGTGCCATTTTTCGAGCAAATGTCTTAGGAGATGTTGATAATAAAGAGGATGGGGATTTGGCTTACCAAGTGAATGAAGATTTCTTTCCAGGTCTTTATCGTTATTTAAAGGACAGGAAAGCGAATAACAATTTTGTTTTTCGGGGGCGAGCTGAATTTATACGGTGCCTCATGGAGTGGACCGAACAGGTGTTGCTCCACCACCAAAGTGTTTTGAACAAAGCTGGGATTTATGGTGCCATTTCTGTGTCCAGGTACCCTTTCTTATGGGTTTTTCATGTTTGGAGAGCTTTTTCAGAACTTTGGGGTCCTTTGTCTAATACCTTCCATCATAGTAGTGGTGAGATGGGTATTTCTTTATATGACTTGAAGGTTATTGGTGGTTTGCCCATTTTAGGAGTTCCTTATGAGGAGTTCATTCCTCTTAATGAGAAGTTGGTGAATGGTGATCCGTATTGTTCCACTACTGCGGAGCTTTTAAGAATCCATGCCCAAATATGTGATTACTTAAAAAACAAGGGTGCATATAGTCGTTCTAAAGGTATGGGTGTATCCTGGAAGCAATGGATTGAATTTTTTTACCGAGGGCCAATTATCTTTGAAGGGGTAAAAACAAACTCAACTGTTAAGACCTCCAGAAAATTTAGCCAGCAGAACATTGGTGAAGTTTATGATCTCCATTCTATCCCCTTAAATGTATCAAAGGAGGGTGGTCTTGCAGCATTCTTGTCTTTATGGCTAAGCCGCTTGTTTTTCCTACCCCGGGTCAGAACATTAGACCTGAATCTTTTTATATGGCTTCAGTCATGGCACATGGAGTCAGAGTTTCACTTGCGCCTTCTGTTTTGGGCTATATATATCATGCTTTACATAATTCTGCACTGCATTGTCAAGAACGAGGTGAAGGTTTTTTACCTGTGCATTATGTGTTGGGGTGGTTAGCTGAGCACTTTCGTGATCTTTATCGTGGTTGGGATCTTACTCCCGGTTTGCCTTATTTGAGTAAATATGCTGGGGTTCCTGCTAGATACCAGACTTTGAATAGGGCTAGGCATATTTTGAGGGGGGAGGATTATGTTATTCACCGACCATATTATTTCCCTTCAGAGGAAGATCATGATTGTTTGGATAATGAAGATTTGTCTGATGAAAAATTTGAATTTTTAGTGTCAATGCGCTCTGCTTTATTACCCGTGAGAGTTGGCAGTGATATATATATGGAGCCTTATTATCCCAACAGATTTGCTCGCCAATTTGGTTTTGACCAAGGTGTTCCCTCAGATAACTTTTGCTTGAGTGTCCCTAGGAGGACGCAATGTGGAATAGAAGATATCGCTAAAGCTTGGGTTTTGATTTTAAGGAGGAATACCAACATTCGCTTTCATATACCGAAGATTACTCGTTTAGGTCAATGTACATGGTGGTATTGTCGTTGGTGGGTGAGGAGTAGCCTTCCGTACTTAGGGAGATCTGTCAAGAAGATTCATACAGAATTAAAACAACCCTATGAAGAGGATGAGTCAAAGTATGTAATCCAAGACATCCGCGAAATTTACTCCACCCTTGATGAGGTTTTTGTGAAACGGACTTCTCAGACTGATGACTTCGCCAGTGCTAGTTATGCTGACAGAGAGTCAGATAGTGACGATACTTTAGACCCATATTTCAAAAGAGTAAAGCGTGCAAAGCATGATGAGCATAGTCATAATGAAAGTATTTCATTCCCAGTTACTCAGAATTTAGGGATTAGGCCATCTGATGGTTGCTTTGACACCTCTAGCTCCAGAGTTGAGGAACTTGTTGACTTTGATGGGTCTGATGGTCAGGTTTATATTGGGTTTGATGATGGGGTGTCACCTGGAGATGCTATTTCAGCAGAACCAATTGTTTCACAAGAGCTTGTTCTTCCACCAGATCCACCTATTCCTCGTTCAACTAATCTTCTGCCAGGTCCGGTACCGACAATGTTAGCTTCAGCAATCTCCAACTCTCATTTAAATGAGTACACCAAAAGGTTTGTGATTGATATCATGAAAGATATCCTCCATTTGTTATCTTCTCCTTTGCTACCAGATGATATTCTGGGACATCGTGCTGAAAAGACATGTATTTTCATCGTTTTGAACTTGGTTTATATCGTATAAAGAAATTGCTTTTGGTTTTAAATGTTGGGATCCCAAACTTTGCGTGTTTAATGAAAATAAGTCATTGGTGTTTTGTTTTGAAGAAAGATAGTCAATATTTAGTTTTTCGTAAAGTAGTCTTTTAAAATGGTAATTTACTTAAATAGTTGAGTATTTAGTAAGTTATATGGCCTAAAATATTTGAGTGTTGCAGTATCACCTAGTTAGGTGGCACCGAGTTGAACTTCAGTATCGTGAGATAACTCTTGAGAGTTGCATATCTATCCTCAGATCATTGTATTGAATTGCATCTTACCCGAGCTGAGTAGACAGGCCACGACCTGAATGCTTTGTGATGTATTGAACCTTCCTTTAATTTGGTTAACTATCTAGCATTGACATGAGCGAGTTGAAAACACATACCACATAACTTGTTGGAAAATAGTGCTACACACTATTTTAAATGGTAATTTGAGGTATGATTTTGATTGAGACTCACTAGTTATTAGTGAGATATCTTTGGTTAAAGAAATTGTCATCTAGAACATTCTCTCATTTCTTAACTATGTGACAACCAAAGCAGATTTGCTTGATTCACAAGAACAAATCTAGACATGATTATGTGCTTGATTTAATCGCTTAAATATCAAGCAGATTTTTTCATTAATGTTGAAAATAAATGCACTGTCCCCCTTTGAAGGCTATAAATAGAAGGTTTCATCTCATTGTTTAGCACACCATTCGAAAATCATTATCTCAATTTTTGAAAATTCTCTCTTCCTTCTCTTGTTTTGGTTTTGGGTTGAATCTCTTTTTGAGTTCATACCATGTGGTGTCGAAGCTCTCTTAGTCCTCCGTTAGATCTTGGTGGTACTATTAGACATTAGTACGTTTGTTGGGAGTAAAAGTAAGGTGTTTAGTTGTTGTTGACCATTTTATCCTGGTAGATGTTGTAGCAATCCTCTAGCACCCGCGTAATTATTTTGAAGACATGGTGTGATACACTATACTCAATTTGACTACAAAAGTAGTATTTATATTATATATTTTATTTTGTAACTATTATTACTAATAATATTTTCATAATATTACAGTTGATTTCCTTATTCATTTTCACACTATATGTTTCCGTCATTTTCTCTAATAAGCAATATTTCATGCATATTTTCTAATTTTAGCTCGAATTTTGGGGTACAACTATTTTGCATTTTATATCTTTTCTAATTTTTGTGATTAGTTACATATGAAGTTAAAATTTTAATTGAAAGGTTTTTTAAAGCAAATAATAAAGGATAATCACAAATATTTTTATAGAAGATAAAGTTTTACCGAAATCGATGGATGAATTTCTACTGGGCTTGTTGGTTCCCCTCGTTTAGTCTCTTTTTTGTTATTTAGTTTGACTACAATACTTGAGTACTGTTCATTGGTCTATTTCTGTATTGGTGCGACTAGCTAGGTACATGTTTCTTTTTTCTCTTCATAAATCTTTTTTCAATTATGGAATTTTAAAATTTAATACATAAAAATATGGCATTACCATAAATTTAACTTTAAGAAAATTAACTTTCAAAAATCAATAATTTTTTCTTCAAAATGCCATTAAAAAATATTACTTATTTGTACTATGGTACTCAAAGTTGGCTTAGATGAAAAACACATATGGTATATAAGTAAAATATTTTTATTAAAAAAAAATATACCAAATAACAAAACATATATACCACACCATAAAAAACTATATGCTATACATAAATGTTTACATACTAGTCAAATTATATATACCAAACAATATAATTAATAAAAAAATAAAGTTTAGGGAAATAGGTTTATAGGACAATTTTTCTATATGAGCTTCACTTTAAGCCCTATTGGTGGGCTCTCAGTGTTTCTCGACCCGTCAACAGTTTTTAGCGTGATTTATTTTATGACTGTATATTGTAACTATTTAGAGCATCCTGCAAATTTTCAAAAAATTCTGAATAATTTATAGTACTGAAAACTAAGTTCAAATATGTTTTCCACGCGCATAAAAAAAATTAGTCAAGCGTGCAACAACATGTTTGAACTTAGTTTTCGGTACTGTAAATTATTCGGAATTTTTTGAAAATTTGTAGGATACTCTAAATAGCTACAATATACACGATCATAAAAAAAAATCACGCCGAAAATTCTTGACGAGTCAAGAACACTGAGAGCCCCACCAGTAGGGCTTAAAGTGAAGTCCTTATAGAAGAATTCCCCTGTATTCATATATACTAATAGCCTTCACCAACTGAGAAGATTAACTAACTTTTTTTTTAAGAACATATACTAATACTCAAATAAAGTTTTATACATAGTATAAGATATAGTTTAAATATTTATATAAGTGGCATCAATCCAAGTCTTTTAATAATACCACCCCAAAATAAAACACAATCAATTAGAAACTCATGATATTCATAGCTGCACATAGCCACATACACACAACTGATGAGAAACTTTTTTTTTTTAAAATAAGGAATATATATGCCGAAATATCAAAGAAAAGGGGTAAGGGTCATTTGCGTAATTTTCATATTCAAAGTTTTAGTTGGGATATTTATTTAATTAATGACTAACTTTAGGGCCACTTGGCTTGTCCACCCTTTTACTTCTTGGATAATTTAATGTGAATGCCTTTTCCAAATCCTAAAATAGGATTTCGAGAAATAGTTCCTTCTTTGATTTTTGTCCACCTACATAAGTTTATTTAAACAAAAAAAAAAGAAATTACTAAAAGGTTCATAATAAGGTTGTTTAGTGTTTGTGTAACTACTCTCCTTAATCTAGAGAAGAAGAAAAAAGCAATTACCGAAGGAAAAATGTACCTATATTTGGTGAGCAAGACATGGAAAAAGGTTGCCATAAACACCCTACTATATTCTGCTCCTGCACATTGTCTCATTCCTCCCCCAAAAGGCATGAAATTCTTCGATACAACCTCAGAATCGAGTTCCTGATTTCCATCAAATATAGCAACTATATGAATACATTATTCTTTTAGTTTTTACCAGCCAAGGCTGAAATCAAGTTTATTTGAGAAAACTAAACATCATTGAAACAAAACCTTCCAACGCCATGGATTGAACTCAAGCGGATTGTGGAATGTGTTGGGGCTTAACTGCTGAGCAGAGGTGACCAGCATAATGGTCCAACCAGCTGGAATAGTAAATCCTATAAAACCATTTTGATCCAAAAAATTTCATCATAAATTAAACACTACAAAACTATATATATACATATACATGGAAAAGTGTATATCATCTACAAAACCTTTTACTGGGATATCTTTGATTGCTTTACGCAATAATCCTGGTGTAACATTTCCCAGCCTAAGAATTTCATTGATAACCTGTATATGTTTCCCCAAAATGAAAAACATGTCAAACTTAGGGCAGTTGAAACACTAATTTATCATATAACTTTGTCTTGATTTCTTTTGATTGTAAGACACACATGAAGAGTAAAAGGCATCGATTTGTATTCGTCCCATGTGAGTGAAGAGTTTGGATTTGGTCTGTTTTTGAGAATTGCTTCATGCTCTGCCTGATATTAAGAACATAATTAGCCATCATAAGTCATATATGAGTAATGCAAAAATGAGTATGTCAGTGGCTCAAGATGTAGTCACTACTTTTTATTCATTGTTTTGAAATATTTTATTCATTGTTGTTAAAATAAGTACATAGTCTAAAATGTTACACTTAAGTCAGTAAGATTTTTTTTTTGCGGCAAAGTAGTCAGAAATGTTACATTTAAGTCACTAAATAGTTTTTTTGGTTGCAAAAGTTATATGTTATACCAATTTTGTCTTGATTTTAATTAATTAATAAAAATCTAAAATATTACATTTTTAACTTTAAAAAATTATTAAAAATCTGCTTTAAAAATAAAAAATAATTTATAATTCTCACATGAAAAAATTATACAATTTAAATTGAATTAAAACTTAGTTTAATTAAAATTAAATATTTCTTTCATGTCAAAACTTTTAAAATATTTTTTATTTTTAAAAGAGATTTTAAATAATTTTTCAATATTAGAATTATATATATTTTTAGGATTTTATTAATTGAAATTAAGACAAAATTAGTGCAATCAAAACATTACTTAGTGATTTAAGTACAATAGGTTATACTACTTACTAATTTTTGTCACTAAAAAAATTACTTAGTGAATTAAGTTAAACCTTTTAGACCACTTCTTAACTTTTGCCACAAAAGAAAAAAAGAACTACTTGGGTGTTTGACTCCATAATTCAAAAACTGATTTTTGTTTTTAAAACCTAAAAATTATTTTTGGAAAATAAGTAGGGGTGTTTAGCATTATTTTCATAAAACAATTTTTAAAAACAAAGAGGGTGTTTGACACCTTAATTAATTATTTTTTTTAAAAGCTAAAAACTGTTTTTTGAGAAACAAAAAGTTGTTTTTGTTGTTCTCAAATTTTTTTTTGTCTATTTTTTTTTTCTCATATCACTTTTTTAATTATTATTATATAACATTATTTGTTGTCACATCATTTTCCCTCTTATTAGTTTCTCTCTCTTTACTTTCTCTCATATCACTTTCTATCTCCTTATTTTCTCTCTCATCACTTTCTCTCTCTTTACATTTTCTCTCTTCACTTTATCGATATTTTTTCTCTTCTCACTTTCTATCTTTGCATTTATCCTTATTTTGTCTTGCATCACTTATTATGTCATCATTCTCTTTCACCACTTAATTACTATATCCTCACTTTCTCTCTCATCACTGAATATATCCTCATTTTCTCTCTCATCATTTTTTTTCTCTCGCCATTTCCTCTCTTATAATTTTTTCTCTACTCACTTCTCTCTCTTCACTTTTTTTCTCATCACCTTCTCTCTCATTTTTTCTTGGATCAATTTCTTTCTTCTCAATTTCTATTTCTTCAAATTTTGTCTCCGTACTTTCTCACTCCTTATTTTTCATCATTTTTTCTTTCAAATTATTTATCTCATTATTTATTACAAACTTTTAAAAGATTTTTCTCTTTGTAAATATATTTGTTAATTTTTTATTTAAGATTTTTTAAAAATAAAACTAAAAAATAGTTTTTAGAAAACATTAACCAAACAGCTTTTGTTTTTTGGAAGGGAATTTTTAAAAAATATGGCTTTTATACCATCAATGTGCAAAAATATGAGAATTATACTTTTCTTAATTTGTATGGAAAATTTATTAAAGAAAAAGTTAAAGTATGGGAAATACAATTAGTAGCTAACTAAAATATGGAAATGTCACATTTTTTTTATCATAGTTATGTTTTCTTTGAGTTTGAAGGTAATTTTATTTTTATTTTTTTCCATCATTTTTTATTATTTTTCTTTTTTTTTCCTTACTTGTTTTTTCTTCCATTATTTCCTTTTTGTTTTTTTTTTCTACCAATTTTTTCCTTCATCTTTTTTTCTTTCCATTTTTTCATTTTTTTTTTCAGTTTTATTCATTTATCTATTTTTTTTCTTTCATTTGTATTGTTTTTTTTCTTCATATTTTTTATGTTTTTTTTTTATTCTATTTTTTCTTCATTTTTGTATTTATTATTTCTCCTTCCAGTTTTTTTTTTTTTTCACACATATGAGCTTTTTTTTTTCATTTGTTTTCTTCTTCCATTTTTTTTTTCATTTTTTTTCTACCAATTTTTTTATTCATATTTTTTTTCTTTTCATTTTTCCATTATTTTTCTTCTACTTATTTTCATTCTTATTTATTCATCTATTTTTTTTCATTCATCATTTCTTGTGTTTTTTTTTTCATTTTTGTACATATTCTTTTCTCATTCTATTTTTTTTTCACACATATATTTTAACATTACATAATTATTCCACTATTTTATTTATTTATTATCTTTTATTATTGTAATTTTTTTTATAGTTTTTTCCAGTATATGTAAAAAAAATTCAAATCAATTTGTTCAGCATTTTCTTTTTACTGTAACACTTATAGGAATACCAAAATTTGGAAAGAAAACTAATAAAAATATGAAAACGTGAATGGGTAACTGGTTACCTTCACATTCTTTGTGTGTATATTTTTTAGGGTAACTGATTACTTTCACGTTCTGGTGCGTGTATATTTATGGTTTCTTTATGGTAACTAGTTACTTATGTTCCTAAAATCATAGTTATTTCTTCATTTTTAAATGAAGTGTTCTTCCATTTTTTCCTTCAAATTGATGTTTCTTTTCATATTTAATATGACTAACTCGTCACCCCTCTTCGGTAACTGGTTACCCTTCTTATGGCAGAAAGTTACTCATATCAGGATAACTGGTTACCCCTCCTGATGCATGTTATTTAACCTAGCTCTAGGATATTTTTTTAAGATCAATCAAGTAACTGGTTACCCTACCCAAGATTTGAAAAAAAAAACGTACAATCTTAAAAAAAGCATGTTTATAATGAATAAATAATAATTTTAAAAACAATTCATATTACAAAATTTTTTTGCAAAACAACCAAAGAAAAATTTAATATAAAATTAGTAATATAAAAACAATATAAAAAAACAAATAACCTAAAAAAATAATAATCAAATTACAAACACACCCTTCCAAATTTAATTAAGAGTAAAACTATGGCATAAACCAACTTTTATACAAAAATATGGGAAAATAAACCCATAAAATTGAAAATTCTTAGAAAAAGCCATAGATTAACTTTTTTTTGAAAAAAAGCCATATTTTTGCACACTCTATTAAAAATCCCATATAAAATGTAATTTCCTCTTTTTGAAAATTACAAAAACTGTTTTCTGTTTTCATTTCTGAGAACACAACTTTGAAAACAAAAAACAGAAAACAATGCCAACCAGGCCCAAAGTTACAAAAAACAAAATATTTTGAGAACAACAAAAAATTATTTTTAGTTGTTCTCAATTTTTTTTGTCAATTTTTTTCTCACATAACATTTTAATTATTATTATCTCACATCACTTTCTCTCTCATTAATTTATCTCTCCTCATTTTTTCTCTCTTCACTTTCTCTAACATCACTTTCTCCCTCATCACTTCATATAATCTCATTTTTTCTTCCTCATTTTTTCTATCTTACAATTTTCTGTTATTTTTTTTTCTTGCATCAATTTCTCTCTTCACAATTTTTCTTCCTCAAAATTTCTTTCATTAGATGGTGTTTGACTCTTTAACCAAAAAACTATTTTTTGTTTTTAAAACCTATAAGCTGTTTTCTAAAAACAAATAAAGATGTTTGACATTGTTTTCATAAAATAATTTTTAAAAACAAAGTTACAAAAAACATAAAATTTTGAGAACAACAAAAAATTGTTTTTAGTTGTTCTCAAATTTTTTTTTTGTCAATTTTTTTTATCACACAACTTTTTTAATTATTATTATATCACATCACTTTCTCTCTCATTAATTTATCTCTCCTCACTTTTCTTTAACATCACTTTCTCTCTCATCACTTTTGATCTTCTTATTCTCTCTCATAACTTATTATTTCATTATTTTTCTCTCTCATCACTTCCTATATCCTCATTTTCTCATTCATTTTTTTTTTCTTGCATCAATTTCTCTCATCTCAATTTTTCTTTCTCAAAATTTCTCACCTTACTTTTTCTCCCATTATTTTTCATCATTTTTTCTTTCACATTACTTTATCTCATTATTTATTACAAACTTTTAAAAGCTTTTTCTCTTTGTAAATATATTTATTAACTTTTTATTTAAGATTTAAAAAAAATATAACTAAAATATTATTTTTAGAAAACATTAACCAAACACTTGTTATTTTTTGATAACTACAAAAATTGTTTTCTCTTCTTATTTTTTAAAACACAATTTTGAAAAAAAAGAACAAATACTTTTTAGATTACTTAATCATTTTTGCTCCTTAAAAATTTGGTATTGTAGAAAAAGAAAATTAAACTCAAACTCAAACTTTGTGTGCTTACCATCATCTCCTCCAATACTAAAGGATGGTGTGGAAGCAGCGAGAAAGCTAATGCAATCACAGCCGAAATTGACTCAAATGTAGCAAACAGGCCCCCAAAAATCAGCTGACTAATGAAATCTTCTGATAAGAACTTCTCCTTTTCCATGTCCTTACAAATCTGATCCAAGAAATCACCGTGATTCAACTCGGTCGAGTTCTGTCTCTCCTTTAGCATATCCTTCAACATGGATACTACTTTGTTTTGGTTCTGGTTATTCAAAACCAAGCCCAATAAATTAATACAAATGCTGCTATGTATAAATAACTACTGGTACAAAAAAGAAGAGAAAACTTGATTCTTACCTTTAGACATTGATGGTATGCTGTGCCGGGTATGTTCACAGGAAAAGACATGAAACCATTTATGATTCTACTATATGCGTCAGTTATATTTATAGGTGAAGTTTCAGCATCGTAACTTAAAATTTGCTTGGCACTAAATTCTAAAACCATCTGTGACAGAAAACAGGTTTGGTTATATATATCTAACACCATGAATATGAAGCCTAGTAAGACAAAATTTTGAGTGAATATATAGCATAGTAAAGCTTGAAACTTACAGCTGAAGCAACTCGTTTGATGTCAACAGAATCTTGAGTTGAGCATGAACTGAGAGTTTTGTAGACCACTTGTTCAATCTGAGGTAGTAGCTTTTCCTTTAGGCTACTAGCACCAAAGTGATTGAGAAATATGCTCCTCCCGTACTTGTGTACTGCGCCAACTGCGCTGGTTCGAGATTCACCTTCTTGTGCAAAGATCTTTGAAAAGGTGTCCATATACCAGAGCTCAACTAGCTTCCCTTCTTGTAGTAAAAGAAAATTGTTGAGTTCGGGATCGGCTGACATTATAACTGGTCGACCTGCTATGCTTGTTCGAAAAATAGTCCCATATCTGAAATAAGATGAAATTATTAACACTACACATGTTAAATCAATGACTATTATTAACTGATTAAGCTAGCTAGATTATTTGAAGCAAATTAATTATATATAACAACGACAGCCATTCCAACAACTTGGCTCACCTTTGAATTCTTGTTTTGATGAAGGGATGAAGGTCAAGAGAGTAACTGGGAATAATGAGAGGGAGAGTTTCTCCAATCAAAGGGAATCCCATTGAGCCTGGAGGCAGAATCCCATTACACTTAGGATTCCTCCATCTCCTAATCCAATGACCAACATATATTACCAGCAACCCTACTAGGCCAAATGCTGCAGTATTAATCCACATCTTAATTAATGTGTAAGCTCTATGACAAGTTAATTAAAGGAGGATAATTTCCTCAATAATATAATAAATATAGGGTAACTAATAATAGTATATATGTAGTTAGTTGATTAAATAGTTATACATTAATCAAGGAAAACCAATCAATCAATACATTATATATATAGAATTGTCACCATAATTTTCTTGCTACAACGAGGTTTTCTATAATTGGGATATATTGTCAACAATATATTACATTTTCAAAGTTAGTGTTCGATGTTATCACTTTATTTCAAAATTGTTATTTATTTCTTGTTCTTTTCATCTTCTTCCAATTTGAAAATGGATTTGTTTTAAATTTTGTTTATATATCTATATGTAGAATTGTATTGAATGGTATACTATGGGTTTTCCTTGGTTGTTGTAAGAAAATTATAATCGAGCATATGGTTTTATGTTGAGATTCATGATGCTTCAATTTAAAACCTAATAACAATGAATTTAAGTAACTTATAAATATGTTGATATTCTAGATATGAGACATTCTTGTATACCTTTCAAGATGGTGACTTTTTTCGAGAATTAGTATTGAGCCGGATCTTTAGGGATTATTTTGGAACCGAATGCTCATTTGAGTTATTAGACTTTTTTTTAGCTTGTTTGAGTTTCCCACATGAGCTTTTCAATCATGACATTGTCAATCAATGAGGTATGTGTTATATTATTTTAAATAATATAATGTTAGATTAAATAATGTGATTACAAAATATGATTTGTTGAACCTTGCAACATATTATTGAAAGTTACAAAATTGGACACATGTGTGTGCTCAAATGTAATATATTTTGGAGTTACAAAATAGTTATGAATTTGTAACTCCAAAATATTACCCAATAATGTGTAGATTATATATTACACATTTTAGGTTTGAATTTCTCAAAGTCATAAGTGATATGACTGTTATAGACATGATTTTAGCTATCATAATGTGTATGAATGTTACAAATAAGTCATGTGGGAAGATGATTGAATTGTTTGGAAATATAGAAGTTGAGTTTTGCTTAAATTGGAGCTATGGCCGCGACCAGGAACATCTCTAGGTGCGACCTGGGACGCTGGTAGCCAACTCCAACATTTTTTTTCTTCCCATAAACATCTAATTAAACACTGGTAACAACCATGGGAGTTGGTGTATTTTGAAATTCAAATAGTGTCTCAAAACTCTATAAATAAGAGTCTAATGATCACATGTAAGACACACAATTTTCTATTCACAAAAACACTTGGCAAGAAAATACACTATAGATGCTTAATAATTCCATATAACTATTTTATTGTGAGATCTCTTAGTGCTTAGAGAAAATGGGAAAATAAGCTTTTAGACTAAGGTTTTGAATATTTTTCAAGCTGGTAATTCCTACTACTCTACACTTTAGTTGTGTGAGAGTTTGTGTTCATTCATTTGTTCTTATTTACTTATATTATTATTGTTTTGAGCTTATAATATTCTGTTTATCTTTTTATTTGCATGTATTTTGAGCAATTAAGTTATAATATTACTTTTATCAAATATTTTATCTATTGTATACTTGCTTAGAGTTGTATTTTGTTTTTTCATATTTCCATCTAATATATTATATTCTCAAACAAAAAGCTCTAGAATTGGTTTGGAGATTTCTCACTCATGTTTCAACTTTTTCAACACATCAAGCTCGTTGAGAAAGGCTTTCGTATATTTCAGCTAGAGTTTATCAATATCATTTGGAATTTGGTTGGCGTTGAGGACAAAGAGTATTGAAAGTTTGTGGAAAAATTCTATTAAATTCATTGAAATCTTTCTCTAGTTTTAGCTCTCTGGTTAGGAGTTGGAGTGTTCTACTTTATCATTTAAAATGTTTTTTCAAAACACATAATTTTTTATTTTTACCTCTAACTTTTATATTATACTATATATAAACTTTTTTATTTTTTTTCTATATTATTTAAATATTATATTTTAAAATATTTTTTATAACTATCAATAATATCCATATATCTTTTAATATTTCTAATATCTACCCATATATAATATCACATAATTATATTATAATTTAAATTTATAAGAAAAATTAAAATATCAATTAATCTAAAAAAATTATAAATAAAAAATTTTATTATTCTCAAAGTATATTTTAAGAGTATTAATTGAATATATATATATATATAGAATATTTTGAAGATATTCTTTGGTAGAAGAAGGGAGGAGAAGTGAAAAATTAATATAATAATATTTTGAAGGATGAATAGTAGACACCTAGTTTTGTATTGTAGCTCTATGTAAATATATATGTAAAATGAATTATCCATTGGATGACCCTTTCACCCATTTTTAGCTATTTTTTTTCCAAATTAAGGTAATATAGTTCACTCATTGGGAGTGTTCTTCAAGCTTTTGTGTTACATGAGGTAAATTGAAATGTATGATTTATAATTTCTATTTATATATGCATACTCACATTAAATTGAAAATTTTTGAGGCCAAAATAAAACAAAATTTTTAATTTGGGGATTGTTTACTGAGTTTTTCGGAAACTAGAAACATGTTAAGAAACAAGAGCTGAAGAGAAAGAATTAGATATGAGCAATTTGAGTTTTTTACGTGGTTGGGGCATTAATGAGCTTTAGTCAACGAGTTAATAGTATTAGATTTTAGAGAACTTTTGACAATGAAGTTTTTTACAAGTTTTAGCAGAGTAATTGCTTGCAAGAGAAAATCTAGGATCTCTGCTATAGCGCACAATTGACCTTATTTTATAGGCAGTTAAACGTAGTGGGCTTGGGCCTGACTAATCTTGACCCAATAAGGATATAATCACAGTTTGCTCGCTTATGTAGTCATAATACAAAGAATGTTACATAATAACATATAGTTAATCTGGGCCCATTGGGCCGGCTTAGGCGTGGCCAAGTCTTACAGCTGTCCATTGTATGTTAGCTCGGATTGGTCCGCGTGGGCTTCTAAGGGGCCAGGATCTATCAGAGTAGTGGCATTACTGTCTCCTAGGAACAGTGTACGTTCCGTGCGTACCCTCTTCTGCAGGTTAGTTGAGGAGATCAACTGCCATATTTCATGGGGACAGGTCAACATTGGGGGTAGCTAGGCTTGCCCTATCTGGAAGTCCGGTCTGGGTAAGTTTATTAATGTCCCGGTTCACTTACTAGAGTCCTGCTTCGTTCACCAGGACTCAGGTGCATTTGCCAAGGTGGACATCGTGACACTGAGTATCTCCCCTGGATTCTTGATAAGGTCTAGCTCTATCGACTAGTTAGTCTGCCACCTCAGTTGGCATCCCGGAGGATATAGGTAGGTCGGGACTGGGAAGATGAGTCGGGCCTGCATCTTAGTCCCGGTTCCTTCATTATGCTTGCACCCATCGAACATTGTTGGGATCGATGATGATTGGGCTATCAGGGTTTCTTCCTTCCCCATTCATTGGGCTCAGGATAGGCCTGGACCTCTTTAAAATGGCCCACGGACCCATTGGGTCATGCCACATGTTACGGGTGGCAAACAGGGATAACAGAGATATTTATAAAACAACTTTATTTTTATTAAGGGTGTTTATTCAGTTCAATTACTTCTATCATTATAATTTAATATTTATTATCCAATAACCTTTATCAAAATTCATCTCAGATTCAATTTTATTTGTGTTTACAAATAATTTGGGATAAGTTTTTTAATTGGAGTTTAATAGAATTAATACTTCGTGTCAATTTACATGAATTAAAAATTAATCAAACAATCTATAGATTATATAATATTAAATATTGATTATTATAGATATGTTTTGCCCCAATATGCTAGAATATTTCATAATAAAATTCTATAATTTATAAAAAATATTTACGTATTTTTTATTAAAATTAAATTTAATAGATTCTAATAATATTTTTTAGAATGTCATTTATCAACGGATTTAATTCAATTAGAATTCAATTTTTTCATCCATTCTAAATATAGTTATATCTAATTTTTATTAATTGAATTGGATTAAATTATATAGGTTAGATATATTGATTTTATTTTTAGCCCCTGTAATTTTGATGTTAAAAGTCCACAAAAATTTGAGAAATTTGCATTTTTTTGGGTTAGAAAATGATATTTTTGATGGCATTTGTTATTTATTATGTTTTTGAAATCAGACAAAGATATCTTATTTTTTGAAATATATAATTTTTGAGACCGTACAAAAAAACATATAAAAAAGTTTATTTTTGAAAAGATCTCATGAAATTATGACATCAAAATGGGCCTCTTGTTCGTTGAGCCAGCCCGGCCCAATGAACCCAAACACAAATACCCTAATTCCTTAGAAATACTTAAGCCCCCCCTGCGTCTCACTCCGCCCTCTCACAGCCGCACCGTCATTCTCCTCTCCGGCCACCACCGTTAATCATCGTCGGTCTCTCTCTTCCTCTCAACGGGCACCACCATTCCTTCCTCCTAGCAGACACTTGGTACGACGCTGTAGCATAGTTCGAAGTTTTACAAAATCTTCCACCATAGCCGTTTTATGAATATTCCAACTCATTGTTATGTTATGCATACGAAAATCTGTACACATTTCCTCGTTTCAGAATGATTTTGTAGGTTGAATTAAGAAAGTGTAAATTTCTGTAATTGGTCTGTGTAAGCATTTGATTTTGTGTTGGAAATTGTAGATACATTCAACCTACATTTCGGGAGTCAAAATATGGGTTGGAAAGCAGCTGAAAAGCTTATCAGACATTGGAGGATCCTCAGAGGAGATAATGTATGGTAAATCCATGGTTTTTTATTGGGAAATAGTTAATTGGGTTTTTAAGCAGCTTCTAACATAGCTATAAGGGCTTGATCCTTGTTGTGTTGGTCTTTATCAGGTGATGGTAATTAGGGGTAAAGATAAAGGCGAGACTGGTGTTGTTAAGCGTGTTGTTCGTTCTCAGAATCGTGTTATTGTTGAAGGCAAGAATCTGGTGAGAATAGATGGGTGGTCATTTTCAGTCTTCTGCGAAACTTTATTTCTTCGGTGGTTGTTTTTCTTTTTGTCATCTGGGTATACATGTCTGATAAATGTTACTAAATGGGGTTGTGCTTGTTCTTATAGTTTTATTTATATTAGTATATAATAGGTTTCAGCACTCTTAAATTTCTAGAGTTTTTTAGCAAGAATAGTTGGATTAAGGTTTGAAGCAATCTTTTGAGTTGAAACATGCCAATTTTTAGTACACATGTTGGCTATACCTTCCATTTTTCTTTTCTTGGCTGTTCACTTATATCTGGATATTAAGGGAATGGTCAGGAAGATTAATTTGTTGGATTTTTACTTTTCAGAACCAATCCTCAATTAATTTTGTTTTTTGCTGAATGATTTATACTGTAGCTAACGGAAGAAGTTTGCTTGCTTATTTGTGTTTCATGTTTGTTTTCGTTGGTATTTGGAACTTTAAAGTGAGCTACCATTCAGTTTATATTTGACATTACTATGAAATTCTTTATACTGTGTTGTAGGAATTTATGAAATAATGCAAATTACATTCCTTGGTTGAAGATGATGCTGCATAATATGAAATGTTAATTTTTAATACGTAATGCTTGTTTGTGGTCATTTGATCTGTGTGGTGATGTTGTCTGAGTGAAGTTTGTGGATAAGACTACAGTGTTTGATGATGATGAACTTCTCTTGTCTGCAGGTTAAGAAGCATATCAAGCAAGGCCAAGGTCATGAAGGTGGGATCTTTACGGTTGAAGCTCCTCTTCATGTTTCAAATGTTCAAGTTATTGATCCAGTCACAGGGTATGTGACTGCCTTCAATTCTGTTTGAAGAATACTTCGGTTTTCGCTCTTCCATGTTTGTAAGTGGAGATTAGTGGTTTCTTTGCAGGAAGCCTTGTAAAGTTGGGATTAAGTATCTTGAAGATGGAACCAAAGTAAGAGTGTCCAGAGGCCTGGGTGCATCAGGATCCATTATTCCTCGTCCTGAGATATTGAAGATAAGGACTACGCCAAGGCCTACAGTTGGTACTTACTCAAATCTTTGACGCTCTTCTTTTTCTTTTTCCCTATAGTAAAATATAACTCTCCTCTTGATATTTTCCGTGTCACGAGGCATTTGAGCATGGATTCACTGCCTCAATTTTGCAATTGCTAAGATGTTGCATACTAAAAATATGATAGACTCAGGGCTGATATGGTTATCACTCTGCACATAAGCTTAGATTTAGAGCAAGTTAGCCAAAGTGTTTGCTGTCTATATATACGCATATATAATAAGTATCGAACTAATGTATCCTGTAATCAAAAGCTGAATTAAAGATGTCTAGATTGCTCCACGTGATCTTGTAGTAATTTATCATTCCAATTGACTTTGCCAGATTGTGACTCCAAGTTTGTTTCAAAGACCTCCAATTCATATCCTGCTGTTGACAATTTCTTTAACTTGTTTTTCAGCTGGTCCAAAGGATACTCCAATGGATGTTGTGATGGAGAAGACTTATGATACAAAAACAGGGCGAGGCATGCCTGAACTTTGAAAGACCTGTATTCTTATATAGTTTTGTCATGGAATGGAACCAGGGTAAAGATATTGCAGAAAAGTGGCCATCTCAAATCTCAGTTGTCGCCAAGTGACAAAGAAATTATCCAAATTTGTACTCTGCTTCCTTTATACCTATTCTTTAGTTGATGTTCCAGACAAGTGAATAATCAGATTGCTAATTTGGTGTCTGACCTTTTTTGGTTCAATGTGCTACATTCGCTTGCATATATGCTTTTACTGTGCTCTTCAGTAAATTGTATTTCCTATAAAAGTCATCAGCAAAGATTGCAGAGCGTAGGGTTTGTTTGCATTAATATGTTCTGTTCTATGGATAAGATTGGCTGGGTTATATTTTTAGGTCTATTTTTATAGATAGAAAATTCTCCATACATTAATACTAGTAAACTGAAATTATTTTACAAGTTATTTGGTTTACTAGTTTTGTTTTGTACGACTTAATATGTTTTTTTTTTATCAAGAAAAAGGAATTTTATTGATCAACACACAGATTACAGCCAAAAAAAAAACCAGAGCAAAACAGCCCTCAATCAATACAAATTAGGCAAAAATTGAGTCATTTGATTTGCTCTAGAAGCCATAGACTTAGATCTAAGCTTTAAGCCAAGTATTCTAGCTGAGACAGAGGATTTAATCAAACTGGTTACAGAAGAAACCATAAGACAACTACTGTCAAAATGGCATCTGTTCCGAGTATACCATATGTAATAAACTGAAGCTGCTAGTGCTACTAGAGTGATCCGGTCTTTGAAGTTCTTCCTGTCTGCCTCCAGCCAAATGCACCAATCTGAAAAGTTAGAAGGCCAACAAAGTCCTTGCAACCAATCAAAAACAGACTGCACTACTCTCCTAGAAAAAACACACTCAAAAAATAAATGAGAGTGATTTTCAGGCAATAGATCACAGATCGGGCACAACAAGGAGGGAAGAGAAATATGACAGTTGCTTAACAGATCCCTGGTTGCCAACTTTTGAAGAACAGCTTGCCAAAGAATGAACTTATGATTAGGCACTGAAATAGAACACCAAACTGATTTCATGATAGGCTTTGGGCTGCTAGACAAAAACAGTTGATACAGTCTAGACAAAACCAGATTTCCATTAGCTGATGCAGAAACCAGCAAAGAAAAAGAGAGATCTTTGCTAATCTTGATCAATTTTTTCCAATACCAACTGGCATCCGGATGCAACTTGTAATCCCAAATCTGAGTCCCCTTCAAGTAAATACAGTTAACCCATTTAACCCAGAGCAAATCCTGTTTAGAAGAGATAGCCCAAATGAATTTAGATAACAACAATCTATTCCAAAGAGGCCCCTCCTTGAAACCTAACCCACCATGACTCTTTGGGCAGCAAACTAGCTCCCAAGATGTAAGATGAAACTTACTCCTATTTCCTTTACCTCCCCAAAGAAATAATCTGCAAAGATGATCAATCTCCTTTAGGGCACTCTGAGGTAAGAGGAAGATGCTCATCTAGTAGTTCCTGATACCCAACAAAACAGATTGGATCAACTGGACCCGTCCTGCATAAGAAAGGTTCCTACTAGCCCAAACACAAAGTCTCTGTCTAATCTTCTTTAGAATTAAGTCACAATCCATTGCCTTCCACTTCGTTGGTCTCAAAGGCAGACCAAGATAAGTCAGGGGAAACTCACCTTCTTTCAGCTGAAAGATATGCAGCAAACCAGATTTTTCTTGGTCCGAAACCCCACCAAAATAAGCTCTAGATTTGCTTTTATTGATAAGCAGACCTGAAGCACCTGAAAACTCCTCTATTGTACGTTGAATAATTTGAATGGAGCTAGTATTGGCTTTACACACAATAAGTAGATCATCAGCAAAACATAGACTAATTAGATTTAAAGATTTACATAGTGGGTGAAATTTGAAACATTTTCCTTTAGCTGCTTGAAATAAGGATCGAGTAAGGTACTCCATAACTATAGCAAACAGTAACGGAGAAATGGGATCGCCTTGGCGAAGACCTTTGCCTCCTTGAAAGTTACCATGAAGGCGACCATTCAACATAAGGCAATAAGAGGCACCTCTCATACAAATCATGATCCATTTTATGAAGCGATCATGAAATTTTAAAGCTTTCAGCAAGTTTTCAAGAAAGTCCCAATCGATTGAGTCATAGGCTTTGCTCAAGTCATTCTTCAATAAGCACCGAGGAGAGCTATACTTCCTTTTGTAACCCTTTAAGAGATCTTGGAGAATTAAGACATTATGAGCAAGAGTTCTATCTTTTATAAACGCCCATTGGTTTTGGTTAACCAACTTTGGAAGAATACCAATCACTCTATGACAAAGCATTTTAGAAATGCATTTATAAAGAGAAGTGTAGCAGGCGATTGGCCTAAAATCAGCAGCTGTATTCGGGTGATCCATCTTAGGGATAAGGGTTAGAATAGTACTATTCATTGCTTTAGGAATATTCCCAGATTCAAAAAATTCAAGGATAGCCTTAGAAACCTCCTTCCTTATGTCTTTCCATAAGCTTTTGAAAAACCCAGCCCCAAAACCATCTAGTCCAGGACTCTTTATAGAGTTGATACTAAACAAAGCTACTTTAACATCTTTGTTTGAGAAAGGTTTGATGAGAGCCAGCTGGTCTTCAATACTCAAAACAGGACCCAAATCTGTTATAGCATAATCAACATTCCCTGTAGCCTTATTAGGACAACCCATGACTGATTTAAAATGGTTAATAAAGTGACTAATTACCTTAGGATAACTGTCCTCTACTCTACCATCTTCTGTTACATAAGAAGCAATCCTATTAGCTCTCTTCCGTTGCTTTATATAGGCATGAAAGCAGGAGGAATTTTCATTGCCGAATTGGATCCACTCTATCTTACATTTTTGCCTAAGGTAGCTGCCATAAATCTTCTCTTGCTGTTTAAATCTCTGAAATGATACTCTCTCTGCTGAAGCTAAAGTCTGATTCTGCGGATCAGAGAAAAGATCAGACCGAGCCTTTTGAAACTTAGCTTTACTGTCTTCAAAGTTCCTAGCCACATCCTCAATAATCTTCCAATTAAACTTCTTCAATTCATGTTTCAGTCGCAAAAGTTTCCAAGAAACTTGATCTAACCCACAACCCTTTAGTCTAAGAGCTTTGTTCCAATTAGTTAAGACAGTAGATCTGAATTGAGGGTCGCTTGTCCACATATTATAGAATCGAAAAGGAGCAAAACCCTCAATTGAAATACCAGATTGCTTCAGAATAACAGCACAATGATCAGAAGACACTTCCCAACGAGCAACAGCTATAACAGACAGGAAAATGTCCAGCCAGTCCTCATTGACAAAGACTCTATCTAGTTTAGAGTATATTCGATTATCCCCTTCTTGATTATTAGACCATGTGTAAAAGGTACCCAGTAAATTCATTTCTTCCACCAGACCAAGATCAAGCCAACTCCTAGCATCTTCAAGCACTTTTTTCAAAATACACCTGCCACCTTTTCTGTCATTTGGGTCAAAAGAAGCGTTAAAATCTCCCATGATAAGCCAAGGTTTAATTGGAAGAGGCATAGTAGACAATTCTGACCAGAGCAGCTTCCTAGTATCCAATTGATTTGAACCATAAACCACAGTAAAGCAAAACTCCTGGCCAGTGATACAAAATCTTACTCTACAGTGCAGAAATTGATAATGGTCTTTGATAACTTCCACTTTGACCCAACTTTCCTTCCATATCAAAAGAATTCGGCCCTCCACCCTTATGCTGTTATGATAGTTCCAACCCTGAAAACAAGTTTCCATTGCATCCTTCAGTTTATCGCCCTTTATTTTTGTTTCTAGGAAAGCTCCAATACCAATCTTATTTATCCGGCAGACATCCAAAACAGCTATCTGCTTATTCTTCTTATTTATGCCCCTAACATTCCAACTCATTATATTGAAATTGTCCATTCAAGTTCAATAATAATGAAGGGTCATTGAGAAATTTCTTCTGTTCTTGAAGAACACTGAAAGTATTCTTACTATTCTGGTCTATAACAGGGGACTTCGACTTCACTGTACCTGGGTTTTTCGGGGTAGACCAGCCTTGATCCTTAGGAAGTTCCTCATGTTGGGGTATCATCTCCTTTTATGATGGGGACTGGGGGGACTTAATATGTTACAAATGAAAAAAAAACAATAAATTTAATTTGTGAATGTGTAGAATTAATGAGTAAATTAGAGGATATGAACACCTAATTGAAAAATATAACAAGGATTCTGTGTGATCTGCATAAATTTTCTAGTAGCAATAAGTGAATAAACAAACTATTTCACAATAGCACAGCTAACAAAATTTCTTTGTTATTAGATATGCATTTACCAAAATAAAAATGATATAAAATAAATAAGGAATTGCAAACAAGAACTGAATAAAATTTGATATGAACACCTCATTTGATCCCTTCCAAAAAAAAAAAAAAAAAAAAAAAAACTCCTTTGACCTGTTTTCAAATAGAATAAAAAAAATTATAAAGATTCTATTAAATCTCCACAAAATGTGTAGAAGCAATAAACTCTTATTACATGTTTGGTTCTGCAACGAGCAAGTTTGACTCATAGGAAAGGGAATTATTATTATTCCTATAGAGTTACAATTCCACTGTTTAAAGGAATTTTTATTCCAATCCTCAACCATAGGAAAAAGTTTTCATTTCAAAATTGTTGATTAAAATTAGTGCTTACTATAATAATATTATTCTATTATCCTTATTGTCCGTTGTTTCTTTACGAGTAATTGGTGAAACTGACATTTTTTAAAATTATTTTGCACTATGGCTCAGTTTTGATATTTTTTTTTTTGTAAAATGGTCTCTGTCTAAAATTTCGACCAGTTTTCTGAATTTTTCGTCCAGCTGTCTGAAAAATTTCGACCAGTTGTTTGGACTGTCGGAGGTCATTAAGCAAAAGACTATCAAAACTATGCTAGAGTGTAAAATAACTAAAAAAAAATGAAAAATTACACCTAGCACTGTAAATTTCAAACAAATTTGAAAAATACGGAATTTTACAAAAATTACAAAATTACGGATAACAATTTGTTACGGTTCTGTAATCGTCTGTTACAATTTTCTATTTAGTCTGTAAATGTTGTTTTCAAAATTGTTACATATGGTTACAAATTTATTAATTTCAATTACAAATTTGTAAACTTTGGTTACAAAAAAACTCTATTGTTACAAATTTGTAAACTTTGTTTAAAAAATACTCTGTATTTGCGATTATGCCACTCCGTATTTTTGTAATTTTTTACAGATTCCATATTTTTAGTATTTTTTTTAAAAGCTTAGGTATTTTTGTGAATTTCCTCTTAAAAAAATGTCATTTTTCTAAGGGACCATTTCTTTAACAATAGTGTAGTACTTCATTTGAAATAGATTGATAATTAATTTCTCCACATTAAATATTGCATTTTTCCCATCATTTATTAAAATCTATCTAATCCTTAGTTATTTTAAAATTAATTTTTTTTAATAATGTAGATTTTAACACATGTAGATATATTATTTTATTACCTTTTTTTTTTTGTACAGAAGAGATCTTTCTCTTCATGTTATTAGTACACATCCATGATATCTCTTCTATATAAAAAGTGTGTAGATAATATAATTTTTTGGTTTTAACAGAATATTCTAAATATTTAACGGAATATACTTTTAAAAAACCCCATATTTTCAAAATGTTACACTTTTATACCCAATCTTTTTTTTGTGGTAAATATACTCAATGTCTTCAAAATGTTAAATTTTTATGCCCAAAATTTTTTTTGGTGGTAAATATACCTAATATTTTTAAAATATTACACTTTTATACCTATTTTTTAAAAGTATTTTAAGAAATAATAAGAAAGTGAAGAAAAAATATAGAATTTTAGTTATTTTTAAAATTTTAAATTATTTCACTTTCAAAATAAAAAAAATTAAGATTAGTAAAATTAATCAAAATAATTAAACTTATATATTTCCTTTACTTTTTTTAAAAAACTTATATTTTAATTTGATGAAAATATATAAGTTTTTAATTATTTTAAATTATTTTTATTAATTTTAATAAAATATTTATTAATGTTTAATTTAAAACAATTATTTTGAGAAAGAATAAGAAAGAGAAAATAATTTAAAAATTAAAAAATTATTAAAATCCTAAATTTTTCCTCCATTTTCTTATTATTTATCAAAATAATAAAAAATATGTATAAAAGTGCAACATTTTAAAAATATTGAGTATATTTACCGCAAAAAAAAGTTTGGGTATGAAAGTGCAACATTTTGAAGACATTGAATATATTATTATTTACCACAAAAAAAATTAGGTATAAAAGTTCAATTTTTTTAAAACATTGGGTATTTTAGCCGTCATTTACTCATTATATTAATATAATTTAAATTCAAATGTGGTAAAATATTATTATTATAATAATATATAATACAATTTCTCAAATAAATATATCTCTTCTATATAAAAATTGTGTAAATAATGGAAATTCTTGGTTTTAACAGTTTTTTTTTTCCGTTAACTTTAAATATTATTATATTTAATAGAATATTATTATATTTAACGGTAGATTGGAAATGTGACTTAAAGTTAAATAAAATTTAATAAATAATTAAATAAATTAAAATAGGATGTTTTTGAGATATTGACTTAAACTTAAATAAAATTAAATAAATAAATAATTAAACAAATTAAAATATGATATTTTTGAAATATTTTACAATGATAATTATTTAAAAAAAATAAAACCATACGTTTTATAACTTAATTTTTTAAATTAAACTTAAATTTAAACTTCACGTATTAGAATAATATCATATTAAACATATAATATAATATAATATAATCTACTATCAACTAGCAACAAACTTAAATTTAAAATCCATGTATAATATTAATATTATATTAAACATATAATATATAATCTCTTTTGTTACTGCCAAATTCAAAAACTAGAACAAACATAAAATTAAACAAAAATTAATTAACTAATTAAAATAGTTGATGCATGTATACTACTCTACATTATGACTTTTTCTATTCTTATTTTATTTATATTATTAATTTCTTTTTAAATATTATTGTAATTTATATACATATGTCATGTAGCCATGTAAATATATATCTATGTCAATGTTGTATTTAGATGTCATATATATAGAGATTAGTGATATAAATATTTATATATACTATAGAACTATAATTTATTCTATTAAACGTATATATATTTTTAAAAAAGTGAATCAATTTTTATTAAAATTATAGACAATATTTTGTTCTAATTTTTTTAATACATTTATGTCATATATTATGTTAAAATCTTTTATTTATTTTTATGATATTATTTATTTATTTGAAATTTATATGATAGTTAAAAAATATAATAAAAATAAATACATGTTTGAATAAGATAAAAATTGGTGGTTAGAGAAGGTAGAATTTATTGTATATACTAGTTTAAAATAGTGTGTTGTAGAATTATTTTCCAACAATAATAGTGGAAAATGAGTGGTGGCTGCTTCATTCTTCTTCCCTAGAAATACAGCTAGCGGTGGGGATGAAGACATAGCTCTGAATCCCGCGTAAAAACCATCGCCAACTTGATGCTTCGTTCTTCCAACATTAGCCATCGCCGACTTATGCCAATTCTCCACCATGGCTTCACTCACTTTAGAACGACTATGACTCCGCTTGCGGCGTCGTGACTTAGAACTCTTGGCAGTGATCATCGTTAGCGAATAAGTAATAGAACGGCCATTAAGAATTGTCATGGCCATTGAATCTGATTATTCTTTCCAAGCTAGGTTTAACCAAGTAATAGAATAATATATTATATGGTTATCACAAAGGAGTACTATATATGAATAGAATGTATTAAAATATGGCTAATATGGCTATTACTACTTACCGTAGAGATTCATATACAGAGATGAAAGTGAAGTCGATCTCTCTCAGCGACGGAGGGGGGCTAGAGGTGGCCACGGCACCCTTACATTTTTCTAAAAAAAAATTTGACTTATATATATTTATTCATATTATAATTATTATTTAATAAAAAAATAATTAATTTAGTATAAATAATAGAAAAGATATCCCAACCCAATAATAAAAGTGGAATTTACATGAAATATGGGAAGAATAAATAAATTTTGATATATATGACTTTTTTTGGTGTGTGCATTTTTTATGGTATTTTTTGTTGTTTAACTTTTTTATGAGATTTGTTTTCCCATATTTATCAAACAAATGATTTGATTTCCCATATTTAATTGTATAAGATTATTTATGCTAAATTTGAATTTTTGTGAGGACATTTCAAAAATTTTATGTATTATTTTTTATTTTATTTTATTTTTGTTCAGTTTTTTTGGAAAATATTTTTTTAACACAAATCAGTCTTCAGACGTGTTCTTTCTTCTGCATCCAGGTACTCGAGTACCTATATCTTCTATTTTTTGTAGGTTTCTTCGTTATCACGCTTTTGTATAACCCTCATTTTGTCTTACTCCTATCCTTCAGCATTTGCTTTTCTGATTTTTTTTTCTTCTCTTTTGTTCTGTTTTTAGGGTTTTATAGGTTTTCTGTTTGTGAATTTGTAGCTATTGTGTTGTTTCGACTCGGTGAGTACCTGGTTACACGGGTTTATGTTTTAGTTTTTTTAATGTATATATTTTGATAATTTTGCTTTGGATTATCTATTTTCAGTCGTGGGTGGTTTTTTTTGAATCAGTGTTAATGGTGGTTTTTGTTTTTGGTGCACGATTTGATTGTTAGTTTTTTAGTGGGGGTTTTGACAGTTTTTGATCAGTTGTTTTGGGAAAGTTTATGGGTAGTTATTTGTAATTTGTGCTCTATATATTTATATATATATATATCTATTATTCATTTTTCGTTTGTGTTGTTTATTTTTATTTTATGCAGTGCTTTGTGTATTTTAATTTCAAAGATTTATGATGGATCACTCTAGTGAAGTTGGTGGTGTTGTTGGTTCTGAGAATTTTTGAGTAACATTACTCGTTTGAAGTCTGTTGCAAGGATGAAGAGTAAATCCCCTTCCACTGTTAAACAAACGAGGGAATCCTGTGCATCTGGAGTTCACATTCGGGGGATTGTGTTTGTTTTATTTTTATGGTTGTGTTTTTTGTTTCTTAAAGTGTTTTGTTTCTCTGTACCTGGTTACATGTGCAACTTGTTACTTGTAGATAAGTGGTTTATTTTGCATAATGTTCAGTTTTGATTGTGTTTGTTTTATTTTTATGGTTGTGTTTTTTTGTTCTTAAAGTGTTTTGTTTCTTTATACCTGGTTACATGTGCAACTGGTTACTTGTATATAAGTAGTTTATTTTGCATAATGTTCAATTTTGATTGTGTTTGTTTTATTTTTATGGTTGTGTTTTTTTGTTCTTAAAGTATTTTGTTTCTCTGTACCTGGTCACATGTGTAATTGGTTACTTGTAGATAAGTATTTTATTTTGCATAATGTTCAGTTTTGAGTGTGTAACTGGTTACCTTAGTGAATGTATTTTTTTTTTTGATATTTCAAATATGTAAAAGTTAAAGACATATAACCGGTTTTATAAACGTAAATAAAGATCTATTTTCCATGTTTCTATTTTATGAAAGCAGTTACATGTTGTGTAATTGGTTTGTTTGTTTCTTCTGCAGGCTCATTTAAAGATCAATCCCTCTAAGAGGTTTGGAAGTAAGGTACAAAATTTCAATGAGAAAAAAATGTCATTAAAGACTTGAAAGCTAAGTTCACCAAAAGTAAAAAAGCATTATTTAAGAAGACGCCATTTGGGCACTTCTTAGAAGTTTCTGATATTCATTTCCAAACCCAACTTGCCCAACTGGTCTTGTTGAGAGAGGTGTCTCATGAGAGGGAGGATGAGGAGATGTGGTTTAAGTTGGATTGTAGGGTTTGTAGATTTTTTATTGAGGAGTTTTCCCTTGTTACAGGTCTTAAATGTGATGGTCTTTTTTATTTAAGTCCGTTGACCCTTGATTTGTCAAACGACACGGAGTCAAAATAACGACAATGAAACAAACAGAAATCAAGATTAGAATCAAATGGTAAAGAGATGACACAAATGATTTATAGTGGTTCGGCCCCAACAGTGTGGTAATAACCAACGTTCACTTAGTGTTATTATTGATGTTGAATCCTAATGCCGTGATCAAAGATCTAGGGTTCTTGAGTTTCACCAGCCTTAGAAGAATTACAACTTTTCGGTGGATAATCACACTATGCTCTTTCTATGAGTATTCAGATTCAAGGTTCAAAAGTCCCTACCTTGAGCCTTCTCCTTCATATTTATAGGCTCAAGGGGGTTACATGGGCCAATGGGCCTTAATTATCCTTAATATCAACGTATCAAGGCAATAAAGAGAAAATAATAAATGTAGTTATTACAAGATTGCATATCTTTAAAGGAAATAAACCGAAGCATGCGACCAGACTGGTCGCATCTAATCACGAGATCTGATGATGCAAGGAGCACCTGGTCGATTGCCGAACAACATTCCTTCATTTTGACGCTGCCACGTGCCAACCATATGTAATAAATTATTGCCACGTCATTAGGAGCCATTTTTAGGTAAACATTTGCCCCCCCAAGTTTATTTTACTGCGACCAGCATAAAGTAAACTTAAGAGACTGACTCTTTGCGTACCCCACCAAATCTGTCAGAGCCGCCCATGCCTTCTCGAAAAAGGCAACCAATCATGTCTTTTCAGTTTCCCAAAAGTTGTCTGACGGCTGTTGCGTTTTCCAATGCTTCGAAAAATTAATCCCATTATTACCTCTTTTACAATGCTACGATCAATATAAATAATCCCCCATGATCATTTTTCACTTTTTACTCTTCACTTTCTCCTCAAGAACACTGAAGATCAAGGCGTAGAAAACTTGAAACCCAGATGACCTTGACGATCCATAGAGTTTCTATTCAGCCAATCGACTTAGTGTCTCAGAAACTTGCTTCAATCTTTACCCAAGTAAGTTTATCAACCTTTTCAGTCGTTGAAATGCCATGCAATATCTATTTTATATCTGTTTCGTATCCTGAGTTCTTGAATGATCTTGAAAGAAACTGTTTTGGGGTAAATGGGCATATAGATATTAGTGTTGAATTTGGAAGGAAAATAACACTTTGTTGGGATGATGAACTAGTTGGGTAGTTAGGATTATAACTTTAGGGCACGAAATTGAAGTAAAAATTCGATTTCTAAGCTTGTAGAAAAAACTGGGTTTTTCCCGCCCTTTCAAAGTCGAAAAGTTTTTTCTGAAAAACCTTTCATTTCTATTTTTTTAATCCATTTTCCAAACTGTTCACTTGAAATGTGGTGTTTTTTGTCAGAATGCTGCGTTATTCCAAATTGTTCCAACTTAAACTTCCAAATTCATCCTTGTTCGCTTGAAATGTGGTGTTTTTTGTCAGAATGCTGCGTTATTCCAAACTGTTTGTCAAAAGGTCGTATAAAAGCTTAACTTTTATACATGAGCTGCGTTATTCCAACTTTTAAACATCATGATCTTTTTGGCCATTAGATTCTCATCTCCCCTTTTTCTGTTTGCAGACTTTCATGCAAGATCCGTGGGGGAGGTGAGAGGCCAATTGACGACGATCTGCTGGCCCAGCTACTCGAGGATGAAGAACAACTGTCGCTGCTAATTTCAGAGATCTCTTTTTCTCAAAACACCCCAAATAATCCTTTGACCCCACCTCAAAACATGGGTCGAGTAAAGTCTACAGCTTAGAAAAAGAAATTACCTAATCCTTCTTCATATCAGCCTGGTCCTCGGGCTGAAATTCCTTCGACCAGTGGTCAAGAAGAAAATACCCCTGATCCAGAAATCCAAAATCAAGCCCAACTCCGAAACGCCATTCGACCAGATGTCGAATGGTACGTTGCTCCTCCTAGCCAAATCTTGGTTAGGATGATATCCAATTATATCAGGAAGTACGGACTTCCTGGGGTAACCTTAGTCCAACCCACCAGAGACCAACAGGCAAACCTTCCCGGAGGCGCCTTCAGCGCCTGGTCGAGGTATCATATTGAGGCAGGAGCGATCCTGCCTCTCCATCCTTTCTTCCAAGGAGTGGCCAATTATTTTGGGGTCGCTCCTTTCCAAATAATCCCAAATATAGTTTGCTCTCCACACTCTATATCCTTTACAGTCATAAGAAGTGGCCTGTTCCTACGCTACACGAGGTCAACTACCTGTTCGACCTCAAATCCAACCCCAACCAAGAAAATACGGGGTTCTTTCATCTTTGCCACTAGGAAATGACCCGCACTTTCCTGAGTCATACCACCTTCAAATCCAATCTGGGGAAGTACCATCTAGAGTACTTTTTGACTACCAACATGGTCGCCAATAACCTAGCCTTCACCCAAGGAGGTAACTTCTTCATTTTTCTGCTCGTTTATTTTCCTTGTATTTTATCCGCATTCCCCTTAGAGAATTATCATATTTCAGGTCCATGGCTACGACCGGCTCCTACTCCAGAAATGGAGGTCTGAGCAGCGCTACTGGCCAGCATGACTAACGTAGAGAAGAGCGTCAAATAGCTGGTCACCGAATCCAACCTGAGACTGGTCGGGCTTTTGGCACCTCACAAGGATGTGAGGGAGTCAACGGCAGGGAGTGCCACCAGCAAGGAAATTCTTTAGTAGCACCCAGATGTGTCGCAACCTCAAAGGAGGAGACCAACTAGTGTGACAATCAGGGATCCTTCCAGCACCCCGTGAGCGGCCGTGCCCCCTGCCCCTTTGGGAAAGGGAAAAAATAAAGCTTCTGAACCCCTTGCACCTATCGACGAGTCTTCGGATGAGAATGGTACTGATCTCTCGCTCTTAGATAGTTTTCCAATTCCCTGTCACTTATTTGACAGGGACGACAACTTTAAGTACACTCCCACTTTAGATTCAGACTTCTTCATGCCAGAGAGTGAGTGTAACACTAGTCCAGTATATAATATAGCGACCAATAATTATAGCTCGGGTATTTTACTTACAATTGACTTTGTTTCCTTTTTTGACATAGCACACTCATTTGTTTATACTGTCTAACTGTTTGTGTATTTGTCTTCTTGCAGACATGCCATCCGAAGAGATGTTCGACCTCTACAGTGCACCTGATGCTCCTGCGAGCAAGAAGAAGGCAAGCAGGCGGCATTGCAGGGAGTGCAGCAAAGAGCCTCCGGCCAAGAAAACCCGCACTAAGGACCCTCCAGCAGCTGGTCCTTCAAAAAATACAGCACCACCTCCATCTCCCCTCGAGCAGCAAACTCCGCCTGCACCGGTCAAGTCGACCCCTTCCCAACCGGCTCCTGTCGATCAGACACAACCGGCAGCGCCTGTTCAAACAGGGGATGACATATCGAACCGTGCTCTAAGATCGGCCAAGGACAGGATGACCAGGATCCTGAGGCACGAGCGCCGGATCTTGAACCATGGCTGGGACAGAGTCAATGGAGGTTGACCAGATCTTGAACTGCGCACTAAACACGCTTGCCAGTGTAAGTTGTCTCTTCCTGTTGAGACTCAATCTCTTTATCTATTATAGTCATTTTAACTTATGTTCTGATCGCAGGCCATGCTGACCATGACTGCCGGTCGGCTCCGCTCGGGGGTCATCACCGAGCAATCCAAGGCATCCGAGCAACGACATGCGGAGGAGCTTAAGGTTGTTGAAGCGAAATATGCCAAGCAGCTTGAGGCGGTTCAGAAGGCAAATGCGGCATTGCTCGAGGAGAAAAATCAACTGGCTGAGGAGATGAAGGGAAAGCAGGCTGCCCTGGACAAAGCCCTCGAAGCCAAGGAAAAGTACAAAGAGTCTCACCTCATCAATTTTCGCGAAGCCAAAAAGCTCAAGGTAGACCTGATCGAGAGAAGGCAAGAGGCTGATAAGTTGGAGGATCGCATCAAGGATCTCAAAAAAGCCAACACCAGTAATCTGGAGAGGTACAAGGGTGCCACGTCCAAGTGTTTCTATGATTTTTGGAAACACAATCAAGGGGCCAATTTTAGCTATCTCCCCAAGCGCATGAGGCAAACTGAAATAGCCCGGTGCGTTGCTCGCATGGCGGAAGAAGAAAAAGCGAAGATCCCAGCCTCGCCCGAAATCTCTTTGGCCACTGGCGTTGAAGGCGTGGATAATGAAGCCGAAGCTGCAGTCAACCAGGAAAATCCACAAGACCCTCCTGCCTCATGACTATAACATTTTTATATTTTTTTGTTTTTGTTTTTTATTATTTATCTATACTTTAAAACAATTATTTTTATTGCTGCATGGGCAGTTTTAACTTTTAATCAGATAATTACATCCGAGTAGTAACTGCTCGCAGTGTAAAAGGTTTCCTTTTTGATATTATAATACTTGCATTTATTATAACATCTGTTCGCATGAATGAACTTAGCACAATACTTTGGTTTGATTTTACAAAATACAAAAATTTGAAAAATACTCTAAGTACCGTAGCATGCTTTCACTTATTTTGCTTGTGTGTTTACATACCTATCGATATGCTTTGCTTACTAGATGCCTTATATGCCCCCCAAGTGATTGAGGAGCTATAGATCCTCGGTCACTTGCCTTTACCAAAACCTGTTCGAACATTTCTGCTCGTAGTAGAGAATTTAAAACGATACTACAGCAAAACAACACACGTAATGAGAAATATTTGTAACAAATACAATAATTGGCAAGAATGACTGGCTGCGCATAGTCCTTTTTATTTCTCATAATAAATGGACAAAACATGTTTGTACAAGTGATCAACAAAATGATCTTACACTTATAAGCGACCAGTCACATAAAATGACCAACCCTTTTTCATAACTTGTAAAAAATAAAATTAATACAAGCCAATTCTTTAAGAAGAATTGTTTATTGATAGTACTTGCACTACAACAAAACCCCATTTCCATAACACAAAAATTTAACACTTTTAAAATGTGTTATAGTAGATAAATAAGTGTATAGGTGTAGGTGGGCCTTAATTTTGGCGCCTATTTTTCCCCGCCCCCCAAAATTTCACCCCCAAATTTCACACGGTACCAATATAATCAAAATTTATTTATAAAATAATTAAATAAAAAAAATATAATCTCTTTCTTCTCCAAACTAATCCCCAAATCTCTTTCTCTCTCCCTCTTTTGCTTGCTCTCTGCCAACCCACCGATTGTCACCGCTGTTCAAGCACCGTTCCCATTTCTCTGTAGCTTGGCGCCAACCTTCTACCTTGCCCTTTCCCCGTTGCTTGGTGCCAAGAAAAGTGTCTCTCGCCTGCTTCAAGGCCCCATTTTCTGGAGTGCTTCGCGTATAGCTTCAGGGGTCGCAACTCTCAACTGGTAAATAGCTTATTTGTGGGTTTCTACTTGCGGTGAGAGAATGGGTCTCTATTTATGGATTCTGATGTTGATTCTTGTATGGAGCTGCCCGACTTGTGATTTTTATTTGGTTAGCTGCTTATTTTCAGGATTTCCCTTAATGATGCAAAGAATATTTTGCATCATCTCCACAGCCAAACTTGATTTTTAGATTCTGATATTGTATTTTGTTTTCTTACATGAGAAAGATTATATACTTCATTTGCATCATCTGTAGCTTAGGTCTTTGTGAGATTTTTAGTTCTTATATGTGCTTCGGGTATTTTGAATGACTTTTCAGGGTTATGCTTGTTCGATGAATTTCAGGGTGTGTTTATTTTCTTAGCCTTCGTCGTCGTTCTTCCCTGCGAGCAGAAGCCTCCAAGTTCGCCCAGATGTAGTGGTAAGCCATCATTTTCTTTTTCACACTCTACTGATATTTATATGCAAGAAAATAAACATGGTTCCAAAAGAGATATCTATTACATGCACCCAGCTGTATTTTCTTTCCTTTTGGATTTTGGATTTTGGATTATGGATTTTGTGTTTATTTTTATATTTTTCTTTCCTTTTTTGTGATGCAAACCAAGTGTGTGTGAAAATGCCTCAATGGACTAAGATTGTGAAATTTAGTGAATGATTCTTCTATAGGCTAATGTAGTTGTTGCTTATTGTTCTCTAGGCCTTTTTTTTTTTATTTCAGTTTTAATACACATAGTCTATTAGATTATTCTTTTTCTTGGTTGATATTAAATGACGACAAGCAGGTGTTCTATCAGCGGGTAACAAGTGATTACCATTGTAGGAGTTTGACACTTAGTGTTATATTTTATTAGTGTTTTTTACTGCAGAGATGTTGGTTATTTAGCTCTCCTGTTTATGCATAGTTTAACATATTTTAATTGTCAGCTCCTCAGGAAATAGATGAGCATGAGCTCGTTGATCCTGTTGATATATTGGCTCCTTTGGAGAAGTCTGGATTTTGGGATGGAGTGGTCAGTCTTCTTTCTTCTCTCCGTCAAACTAGTTCAGTTTTTTTTTTGGTTGTAGTGATTTAATTTAGGAATATTTGGTTTTGATGTTCCTGTACTACTTTTAACATCTTGTGCCTTATGTCACAGAAACCAACCAAGTGGTCAGAATGGAAAGAGGCTGTTGCAGAGCTAACCAAGCTTGCTTCAACAAAAAGAATAGCACCCGGTGATTTCTCAGAAATCTGTCGGACACTAAAAAAGGTACATTGTCTTTTTATGTTTGGGTATTTCGTTTGCATCGTTTATACCTCTATCTATTGCCAATGATATTTTTAATATTGCATAGTTAAGTGTTCAATCTGCTCCATTAAGTTTTAACTTCATGCTTTATATTCTTACTTCTGTTATAAGTTTATACTTGCTTTTTGAGTTGATGAATAAAAATCATTTAATTCTTTTTCTGTACAGCTCATAACAGATGTTAATATCGCTGTAGCAGTCGAGACAATTCAAGCTATTGGCAATCTTGCTTGGGGTTTAAGAACTAATTTCTCTGCAAGTTCACGCTTCCTATTGCCAGTTTTGCTGGTATGTTCATTTTTTGCTAGCTAAAAAAATAATATTATATCAACTTAAAATGCAAACAGACTGTTTGAATGTAACCAAGCTGTTCAAGTGTTCATTTACTTTTTGCCAGTTACTTACAACTGAGCATGGTGGTATTTTTTTTTGGATTTTGACTTGTACATTCATTTTTCTTATTAATAAAAGTGCACTTAGTCATACGAGTAGATTCTTTTTTTAGAAGTTCAAATGATGTTGATCGTAGCTTTGATTTGTATATAAAGTGATTTTTTTATTCAATTTTACTTTTAATATATATTTTGATCTGGTTTATCTCAGATTTTTCTTAGAAATAATTTAATAAAGATTGAAGAAGGGATATTGGTTTATTGCATTTATCTAACTCCTTTGATTTATCTCTCTCTCTCTCTCTCTCTTATTTTTTTTTTATAAAGGAAAAATTGAAAGAGAAAAAACCTGCCTCTACCGAGGCACTAAATCAAAGTCTTCAGATCTAACTGACATTATGGAAGGCAAGTATATCTTTATCCTATGCTGTAGTTCTTTAATTCAGAATATAGTATTGTCATAGGATTCCTTACTATGTTTTTGGTTTAAGTTTTTTTTTTTATTAGAGATTAGATGACATAAATTCTTTGCATTTGAGTGTTTGTAATTGCTTTGATAGGTGGTAATTTTGATTTTGCCTAAACTGTAATGGATGTTGTCTATTGCAGATATTAAGACAGCTGTAAAAAATAAAGTTCCTCTTGTACGGTCATCAACTCTTAACTGGGTAACATTCTGTATTGAAACAAGTAACAAGGCTGTTATTTTAAAGGTGCACAAGGACTATGTGCCTATCCTTATGGAGGTAAGTGCATTTATGTTTGTAGTTGTAATATATTTCATATTTTTGAACAATCAGTTGAGTAAAATGTGCTAAACATTGCTTATTCCCATTTATTTTAGAAGACAACTTCAGTACTAGTTTTGATGAGTTTAGAGCACTAATTCATGGTTTGGTGCTCTTACTTTCTAATTTGTAATCTAGAAGACAAAGGGAAATAAAAAAATAATGGTGTAACCTATTTTTGACCATGGATTATCCTGTTCATGGTGTTTCATGGACTCTCTTATCTATATTATCGTTTCTTACTTTTTCACAGTGCCTCAATGATGGGACTCCAGATGTGAGGGATGCAGCCTTTTCAGCTTTGGCAGCGATAGCTAAGGTATCGTTTTATTTATTTATCAATTTTGTGCTTTTGCTGCTTAATTCTGAATTTTGATTATTGATGGTATGGATTTATTTCTTCTTTGCCCATTTTATTTAGTTGGTTGGTATGAGACCCTTGGAGCGGTCACTTGAGAAACTTGATGATGTTAGAAGAAAGAAGCTTTCTGAAATGATTTCAGGTTCTGAAGGTGGCACATCCACTAATACAAGCTTAGGTTTGTAATATCTTTATAGCATCAGTTCTTATATCACTAATTTGTTCAACATTCTTGTGAGTTTTTATAACCTTGTGTGCATACTTATTGTTGTGTGAGCAACAGTCCAAGCTTCTGGTGCAACCGTATCCTCTCATGAGGTGAGTTATTTCTTATATAATGGATTTATGGAAGTTAAAGAACAATGCTATGTTGAGAGGTTGCATGTAATGTTGCTATGTTACATGCTTTTAGTTAATATTCTTATGGATTACAAAGTTATTTGGTCAATAAACATGATTTTGCCACCTACCGGCGTGTATTTTTTTGTTTGTTAAGAATGATCCTTGAGACCTCCAACGAGAAAGGATAATTATTTACGTCTTTAATGTATGCAGGCATTAGATGCTTCATTTGTTAAAAAGTCAGCAGCAAGCATGCTTAGTGGGAAGAGGCCTATTCAAGCAGCTGTGAGTTCTTGACACTATTAATTATTTTTGTTCATAGGTTGTTGAAGTTATTTTGATCTTGATATCTTGTGATTGACGATATTTTCTATCAACCTACCAACAAAAAAGGGGCTTCTGCTAAAGGGGGTGTGAGTAAGAAGAGTGATGCACCTGCACAGAAAAAATCCTCTAAATCTGTTGAAACACCCGAAGATGTTGAGGTAGAGTGGTACACACTTATTGATATGTGAGTTGTCTAATTTTTACTTCAAATTCTACATCTTTTTGTCTCACTATTTTTCTGAATATTTGCAGCCATCTGAAATGGGTCTTGAAGAGATTGAAAGCAAATTGGGTTCTCTTGTACAAGCAGATACTATTTCCCAATTGAAGAGTGCTGTGTGGAAGGAACGACTTGAAGGTTTGTTATAATGATACTGTTTTTTTTAATAAAAAATTAGGTGATTTTTTATTTATTTAATTGTGATTGTTTCCTATTGGTTATGCAATCACACTAGGCATGGCTTCTACCTTTAATGTCATCCATTTCACTATATATTATTTATTTTTTGAAAATAAACTATACTTGAATTTTTGACGAAATAATACAAGGGGAGTGTGATATTAGTGTGCATACAATAACATTACAAATGTAAAATAAAACTCCACTACCATACCAAGTCTTAAAACGAAATATCATTGAACTCTTATGCATCATATAACTGAATGGCGATGCAAAATATCTATAAACCTTCCTCAACATCTGCAAATATTCTTCTATCGTGTTCCAGCCATATAGCTCAGTAGATAGCCATTGTTACAACAATATACATCTTTAACCTCTTGTCACCCGGAACAACATATCCCAAGAGATCGGAGCAATGTTGTAGCTTAGCTCACTGCTATTTTAAACTCTCTTTATAACTTAAACCACAACAATATAGAAAAATTATAATGCATAAACAAGTGATCTACTAACTCTGGCCTTTTTTCCTAAAACACATCATTTAGGACACAAAACTTAGTTGGCCTCCTTTTCGTAGCACCTCATGTACATCGAGACACCATGAAAGCAGTAACTATACAAAAATATTACTTTTGATGGTACTGAGCTTTTCCAGATATTTTACATTAAAGAATTGGTAGAACAGTGTAATATATTTCTTAGATAAAAGCCTTATGGGAATGGAATTGATATATCTTTTTGGATGCTTTAGTTTCTATTTACTTAAAATGACTTTTTTTGCAGCAATATCTTCATTTAAACAACAAGTGGAAGGTTTATCAGACCTAGACCACTGGGTTGAGTTATTGATTCGTTTACTGTGTGCTGTCCCTGGCTGGAGTGAGAAAAATGTCCAGGTATTTAAAGGTTTCATTGTCGCAGATATCTGTCTTTTTTACCTTTGTGGATATTTTTGGCTGTGAAGATAGTTATTTAAGGCATGGAGTTTGAATAGTGCAGGTTCAGTAGCAGGTTATTGAAGTTGTTACTTTCATAGCCTCTTCGTCAACCAATTTCCTAAGAAGTGTGTAGTGCTTTGCCTTCTGGGTAAGTGTTCCTTGGTTTTGGTTGATCATAAGTTTGGAGCTGGTATTTGTTTGCTTAAAACTGTGTAATCTCTTTTGCACGGGTATTTGGCTTCTTAGTTGTTTGGTGGTTGATTAGATAGTTCCTTATTTTTTCTTGTCATTATTCCTGAATTGACAGGTATAAGTGAGCGTGTCACTGACATTAAGACTCGTGCTCATGCCATGAAGTGCCTTACTACTTTTTGTGAAGCTGTAGGTCCTGGATTTATTTTTGAAAGAGTAAGTCTTACATTTAAATCATTTCTGTAGAGAAGTTTGTTTGCACTTCTCTTGTGAACTTCTGAAGCAGGGATGAAACATATTAGGTTCTAAATTGATTGGAACTTGTATTTCTTTTCTTTGATTGCTTTTTGCATTTTTTATAATCCAATAAAAGTCAAGGAATTCTGTGGTTAATATTGTTAATGATCTGATATAGCTATGAGATCTGAGGGCTCTCTAATAATACATTTGTTACATTTAATGGGTTGCTCTTGTTACTTCTATAATGAATTTGTGTTTCCTCAATGGTTGTTCACATCCATTACAGATCCTTAGATCATGTATAACTTGAGTTTGTTGATTTGTGATGACATTTTTACTGTGTCAACATCTTCACTGAGATGGTTCCTGGTCGCAATCCTTATGCTCTCTTCCTCACTCCTATACTCTTGAAAAATCATATGTAATGTCGAACTGAACTTAATCCATGATTAGTAACTAATGATGTCTACAATATAACTTATGTACTGATTTTTTATTTGTAAGCTGTAAAGTTGATCTTACTGTATTTTCCTTTTTAAAAATTCATTACTTGAATCAGGAGAATTGTAAAATCTTATTTCATGTGAATTGTTCTGAACAAGTGAACGAGTTGAATTGTTGAACTAAATTCAATCTGTGTATAGCTTAGTAAAATGTATTTGTCTATGTTCTTGTTTTAATGTTGAGGATTGTAGTTTCATTAGCCCAATAATGAAAATAGTAGTAGTTTCAAATAGGTCCATGATTTTTCATCATAACCGTTTCCATTTTTAGATGGTAACAAGATGATCTTTTTTTTGGCAGTAACTTGGTTGGCAACAACTTTACAATGAATGGCTCAAACAACAGGTAATTTTCCTCAGTATTTTAGAATAGCTTCCTTCATTTTTGCTCTTATTTGTACTGCACTTAATAAATATGTTTCAAGTGTCTTATTTTTGCTCTTATTTGTATGTTAAGTTACTATCTAATTTTTGGAAGACTTATCCCCCTTTTTTTTCTCTGTCTCTTTTCCTTTTGCTCAATCTTTATAAGGCTCCATGCAATGGTTTGAAGGAAATCTTGTGTTGAAGCTATTGTCTCCTAATAAAAGTTGCAATTCGTTCTATTGTTCTTTATGTTTTATTCTATTATAAATATTTTATTATGGGTGACTTGCTAATGTTGTTAAATGTGTCATCTTACAAGTTAGATTTTTTCTTGTTCTTTTGCATAATACATATGGTTAAATGATAGGCTCTATGGGGCATATTAGGCTCTATAGTTATCTGTGCTGTTTTTTAGTTTTTTCTACTGTTATTTAAATCTATTAAATAATTTGTGCCAAATTCTGCTTTGGCTTGTTTTGCTTGCTGAAACTAGTTTAATATGTTTGCTATATCTTTATATGCTTACTGAAACTGGTTAAATGATAATACATATATGTTTGCTAAAAATTTTAAACTAGGTTTCTTTGTTATTATTTGGATTTAGCCGATACAAATGGTGAATCATTGCGTTGTCCTTATTGACACTTTGCAAACAATAGCTTAAAAGTTGCTTTTTCTCTTTTGGATAATTATCTATCAGCACTGGTAGATAATTTTGGGTTATGATGAATCTACACTACATATATATAATATGGCCAAATGTGTTAAGTACTTCTACATATCTAAGCTTATGCTTTCTACATATACTCATGTGAAGTGATCTCGTGTTTGTCATTTATTCTTTTAAATTTCTATTGAGAGTTTAGCTGTGGAATAAAAGAGACATTGGTAACTATGCTCCCTCTGATATATTTTACTTGCACTAATTTTATTCCAATGGGTAACTAGTTCATATACTGTAAACTTTAGGATAGAAAAGTTCAAAAATTTCTTTACTCTGTCATTATTTTGTGCTTGACTAGTACTAGAGAAGGTGAGGCTTTTAACTATCCAGAAGCTGTAATAATAACTATTGTCCTTTCTCATTAAACAAACTGAAAAAGGTTGAATAAAACAAAAAAACATTTATACTCCACTGTCACAAAAATGTACAAGACTATTTCTAGATGATCAAATAGAATTAACTTAGATAATCTTTAAGTAAATGGCTAACTCATTAGAAGAGCAAACATTTCTCTCTACTAGCTGGACATGATACCTATGGGAACCAAGATATAGAAACATTTTAAAGTTAGATACTTATAGTCTAAAGAAGAAGAAACTAAAGAAAGCATTAATATTCATGCACAGAGTCATTTGTTACAACTATACTTGAAAGATATCTTTGTGATATTACATCTATACTTATACTAGAGAAAGTAGATTCATATTGTTTTATGCATAATTTTATGAAATATATGAATATTGCATCTGGTCTGGGATTTCTTTTTCTTCTGTTGTTATATGAATATGCCTATTGTTATAACCAGCCATGGGTAATGTTTCATGAGCAATTTTTTCTTCAAATAATGCTGTGTCATGTTGTTTATGGTATATCTTAGTTTCTTGTTAATTATTTAATTATTTAGGTTTCTTCCTCCAGTAATGGATGTGAGATTCTATCTAGTCTAGTATTGGTTATCTGCAAATCTCATCTTCTCAAGCTTAAGATTTTTTTAATTCATTTTGGTATCTTAGTAGTGATCACTGCAAGCATAACCGTTGTTATAGGTCCTTTCTTTCATTCTATCTCTCTCTCTGACCATTTCTAAATGTTGATGTTTGTCTGTGTTGCTCTTATAGATATATTTGTTATCTTGATACATTTCACAAGCCTTGTTTTAAGTTGCATGTTTTGTTGCTTCAGTCATTGTTTTGTATGGTAATACATCTTGCTATACCTTGCTGTTTTGTCAAGTTTTGGAGTTATTACAAATTTAATTTAAACTTTATATGCTTACAGGTGGAAACTAGCTTAAGTCTTATGTTCTTAATAATAAAATGACTTTCTTTTTACAATGTGCAGGTATATTGAAATGATTTCTTTGGAGCAATTCTTGACAACATTTGTAGTTGAGGCCTTTAGAATGGAAGAATGTATTTCACTAATTTTTGTATACATTTCTTGTTTTGTATTTAGTGATAAAGGAATCTGAATTGGGCATAAATTATGTTGTAATATGATTTCTTAAGCCTAGACTAGTAGACTAAATATTGTAATTACATTTGAGTAATTAATAAAAATCTATTTATGTTACTTTATTTGGCTTCAACTTTCATATTTGTTTTCCTAGTTTTGTGTAAGTAAAAAAAGATTATGCTTCTCTAATCTAATATAACACATGTGTTATACTAAAGTGTAGTATAACACAAAAAATGTGTTATACTAAAGTATAGTATAACACAAAAAAGTGTTATACTAAAGTGTAGTATAATACAAAAAAAGTGTTATACTAAAGTGTAGTATAACACAAAAAAAGTGTTATATAATCGACTATAAATAACATAATTCAACACTTATCTATATATTAAAATAACACAGAAATTCTGTTATCGTTGACAGTACAATAACACATCTGTATAACACTGATAAAATGTTATGTAAAGTACCCTGACCTACGATAACATAGTCGGTCTTAACACATCAGAAAGTGTTATCGTATGTTTTGATAACACATTTTCGGTGTTATTAAAAGCATTTTTTCTTGTAGTGTTGCGCAGGTATTCTCCATTCCAATATCGAGGAATGAGATCTCCATTTAAGCGAGCAAGTTTGTAAGTGCCTGGATGGAGGACTTCTACAATTTGGTACGGTCCTTCCCAATTAGGTCCGAGCACTCCAGCAGCCTAGTTGTGGGTGGTGAGGAAAATTGTTTGCAGTACTAAATCTCTGACATTGAATTTCCTTTCGCGTACTTTAGAATTGAAATATCAAGTGACCTTTTGCTGGTAAGTTGCTACTCGGAGTTGGGCTTGATCTTGCTTTTCATCGACTAAGTTGAGAGATTCCATCAATAGCTGGTTATTAGAGCCTTGATCGTATGTTATTCTTCGATGCAATGTCGGATCTAACTCACCAGGCAGCATAGCCTCATATCCATAAGCTAAGGAAAATGGGGTATGGCCTGTTCCTGTGCAATGGGACGTTCTGTACGACCAAAGGACTTTAGGCAATTGCTCTGGCCATGCCCCTTTTGCTTCTTCAAGTATTTTCTTCAGAGTATCTTTTAGCGTTTTATTGACTGTCTCGACTTGTCCGTTGGCTTAAGGGTGAGCAACTGAAGAAAAGCTCTTGATAATTCCATGCCGCTCGCAAAAATCTGTGAACAAATCACTATCAAATTGGGTGCTGTTGTCTGAAACAATCTTTCTTGGCAATCCATAGCGACACACGATGTTCTTGACTACAAAATCCAGCACTTTCTTGGTCGTTATGGTTGCAAGTGGTTCAGCTTCGGCCCATTTAGTGACGTAATCGACGGCTACTACGTCGTACTTGATGCCGCCCTTTCTTGTGGGCAGAGATCCAATTAGATCTATACCCTAGACTGCGAACAGCCACAGACTTTGCATCTGTTTTAGCTCATTAGGAGCTGCTTGTGGAATTTTTGAGAACCTCTGGAATTTGTCACACCTTCGCACAAATTCCATCGAGTCTTCATTCATTGTTGGCCAAAAGTATCCTTGCCTTAAGATCTTTTTTGATAAACTATGCCCCTAGCATGATCCCCACAAAAACCTTCGTGGACCTCTCTCATTAATTCTTTGGCCTTCTCTTTCAAAATACACCTGAGGAGTGGCATTGAGTATCCCCTCCGATACAAAATTCCATCGACCAGGATATACCTAGCAGCCTGCCGCTGAAGGGTCCTGGCTTTGTTTCTGTCCGTTGGAAACACACCCTTCGTTAGATACTCTATGTAAGGTGCCATCCATGTATCCACCGCCTGAATCACCAAGGAGGTCTCTTCTGCTCGGATGCTTGGTGCAGATAGTCGTTCAACTGGCACTATGTTTAGAGTGTCAGCATCCTTGGCACTTGATAACTTGGCCAAAGCATCAGTGTTTGAATTTTGGTCACGAGGTACTTGCTGGAGGGTGTACTTATCAAACTGCGCCAATAGAACCTTTGCTTTATTTAAGTAAGCAAGCATTTTTAAGCCTCGGGCCTGATATTCTCCAATGATTTGATTGACCACTAGCTAAGAGTCACTGTAGATATCAAGTGACTTTATGTGCATGCTTCTGGATAACCGTAATCCTGCGAGCAGTGCTTCATATTCGGCTTCATTGTTAGAGGCAGTGAAGTCAAATCTGATTGCGCAGTGAAATCGATGCCCCTCAGGCGTTATCAAAATCACTCCTGCTCCTGCGTGGTGCTCATTAGAAGAACCATCTGTAAATAACTTCCAAGAAGGAGTTTGGCTTTGAGACTTAGGTTCTTCATGCCCTTCTGGCTGCTCGCTGTCTGGAAGCCTAGTGAGTTCTACGACAAAATCGGCCAGAGCCTGTCCTTTTATCGCTGCTCTTGGCAAGTAAGAGATATCAAACTGCCCAAGTTCGACCGCCTATTTCAATAATCGGCCTGCGGCTTCTGGTTTCTGCAAAACTTGCCGTAGAGGTTGGTCGGTCAAAACTGTGATTGGATGAGCTTGGAAGTATGGCCGCAATTTTCTGGAGGCCAAGATCAGGCAATAGGCTAATTTTTCAATATGTTGATACCACAGCTCTGCTCCTATTAGCTTCTTGCTTACATAATAAACAACCTTTTGCACGCCATCCTCTTCTCTTACTAGGACATCACTAGCAACGTATTCTATGATCACCAAGTAGATGAACAAAGTTTCTTTATCAACCGGCTTTGATAGAATCAATGGTTGCGACATATGAGTCTTTAAGGCTTGAAAAGCCTGTTCGCACTCCTTCGTCCATTCGAATTTCTTGTTGCCTCTGAGTAGATTAAAAAGTGGGACTCATTTGTCTGTTGATTTGGAAATAAATCTACTGAGAACAACAATTCTCCCGGTCAGGCTTTGAACATCTTTGATTTTTGTTAGCAATTTCATATCGACCAGGGCTTTGATCTTCTCGGGATTGGCTTCAATTCCTCGCAAGTTTACTATAAATCCCAAGAATTTCCCTGATCCAACTTCGAAGGAGCACTTGAGGGGATTCAGGTTCATCTGATATTTGTTCAAGACGTTGAAGCACTCTTGCAAATCCCCTATGAGTCCTTCTGCCTTCTTCGACTTGACCAACATGTCGTCGACATAAACCTCCATGTTTGTTCTGATCAACTCTTTGAACATGTGATTGACTAGTCGCTGGTAAGTTGTGCCAGCATTTTTCAAACGGAAGGGCATTACCTTGTAACAGTAAAGCCCTATATCAGTCCGAAAGCTAGTGTGATCCTCGTCAAGGGGATGCATACTGATCTGATTGTATCCGGAGTATGCATCCATGAATGAGAGAATCTCGTGCCCTGCAGTGGCATCGACCAGCTGGTCGATTCTAGGGAGTGGGATACAATCCTTAAGGCAAACTTTATTAAGGTCTGTGAAATCCACACACGTTCTTCATTTTCCATTCGGCTTTGGAACCAGTACGAGATTAGAGACCCAGGATGGATAAAACGCTACCTGGATGAATCCATTCTCCTTTAGCTTCTCGACTTCTTCCTTCAGAGCTTTTGATCTATCTTTGTTGAGCAACCTCCTTTTCTGTTGCACTGGTGGAAAACTCTTATCTATGTTTAGGACATGGCTAATGACTGCAGGGTCTATTCCAACCATGTCTTTATGCGACCAGGCAAAGACTTCCTGATTTTTCCTCAAAAATTCTACCAGTGCTTGCTTCGTTGTTGTCTCTAAGTTTTTACCGACTTTCACAACCCTGGTTGGATCTTTTTCATCGAGTTGGACCTCCTCAAGGTCCTCGATGGGTCCTATCTCTTCATCAAAATCTCCAAAGCGAGGATCTAAATCTCTGTCCTCACTTTGGGCAATGCCCTATTTGGTGACATCATCACCTGATTGGGCTTGTACATCAATAGCCGTTTGCAACTCTTTTCCGGCAACTTCCCTCGATACACCTTTCTTTGCCTTAGATATCGAGGTGTTGTAGCACTCCCTTGCTTCCTGCTGATTTCCCAACACGCATCCTACCCCTACGTCGGTTGGGAATTTCATGTAAAGATGCCATATCGAGGTAATGGCTCGCAGGTCGACCAAAATTGGCCTTCCAATGACAACATTATACACTGAAGGACAATTAACTACTATGAAAGTAGTGAGTAATGTCCTGTTCGTAGGTGCAGTTCCTGCTGTAACTGGGAGCCTAATCGACCCAATTGGGGCAAGCCCTTCGCCAGAAAAACCATAAATGGTTTGGTTGCATGGCTCCAGGTCCTTGACAGACAATTTCATTCTTTCCAGTGAAGACTTGTATCAGATGTTGACTGAACTTCCTGTGTCAACCAACACCCTCCTAACCATCATGTTGGCTATTTGAACGTCAACGACCAGCGGATCAGAGTGTGGGAATCGTACGTGCTGGGCATTGTCTTCAGAGAAGGTTATCAATTCCTCCTCTGTTCGAGCCTTCTTTGGTGCTCGATCCTCTGCACTCATGATCTCGATGTCCTGGTCGTGGCGTAAGGTCTGAGCGTTTCTCTCCCTCACCTTCCCACTGTCCCCTGCAAGGTGTGGGCCGCCACAGATGGTGAGTAATGTACCTGCCACAGGAGTTGGCTGTAAAGGTGGCGAGTGTTGGTGTGCAAGCACCTGCTCATTGCCACCTTGAGCCTCTCACTGAGACCCTCCCGCGGCTCGCACATATCTCCTTAGACGTCCTTGCTTGATCAGGAACTCAATTTCATCCTTCAACTGGTTGCACTCAGTGGTGTCATGTCCGTAGTCGTTGTGAAAATGACAGAATTTTGTGGTATCCCTCTTAGGGATATTCTTCCTTATAGGTGCTGGTCGCTTATAAGGGACATTGGCATTGGTCGCCTGGTAGACCTCTGCTCGACTTTCGACAAGGGCCGTATAGTTGGTGAATCTCGGCTCATATCTATTGCCTTTGGGGCGTTTATTCTTAGACGATGATGACTCATTACTCGCCCTTTTTCCACCATTTCTGCCATTTCCGTTCTCGTTTCCATTGGGTTTGTCCGACTCGTTGGTGGCCTTGGCGAGATATTCCTTCAGTCCCTTATCTTTTGTAGGCGATTTCCCCTCGTTGGCAATCACGTCCTCGAGCTTGATGTATCGATCAGCTCGATCCAAAAAGTCTTGGGTACTCTTTACCCCCGTTCTTCCTTAGGCTGTTCCAGAGGGGAGAATGGCGTCTGACCCCGGCAGTTAGGGCCATCATCTTTCCCTTGTCGCCCATTGTTTTGGCTTCAGCTACTGCTCACATAAAGCGCTGGACATACTCCTTTAAGGGCTCTCCCTCCTTTTGGCGTATCTCGACCAGCTGGTTGGCCTTAGTGGGGTGTACGCGACCAACATAGAATTGTCCGTAAAATTTCTTCACGAACATTTCCCAGAATACTATACTAGCAAGAGGGAACTTAAAGAACCACTCCTGAGTGGTGTCAGATAGTATGGCGGGGAAGATCCTGCAGCGGGCATCATCCGACACCTTCTGAATATCCATTTGTATCTCAAATTTATTGACATGAGATACTGAGTCCCCGTACCCATCAAAGTTTGGTAGTACAAGCATTTTGAATTCGCTGGGGGTTTCTGCTACAACAATCCTCTTTACAAACGGAGTGCCTCTCCTCCGGTCGTACTCTATGTAGGATGTTCGACTCTCGACCAGCTGCTGTACTGCCTAGTTTAGAGCATCAATTTGAGCGTCAATCGCGTTTAGGATCGCTGGGGCGGCTGGTGCCAAAGGATCATACTCATCGTGCCTTTCACGCCGGTCATTGAGTACGTCCCTCAAGTCATCATCTTTGCACTTTTGCTCCCTGGCGCCCAGCCGATCAAAGACATTGTGTTGTCGGGGTTGCCCCCCAGCGTTATGGCTCACAGGCCTATTTTCTCTAGGTGGGGGGTTTCTGTCTCCACCTCTTTCTTCATTCCCCCGACCAGCGTTTCTCCTGCAAGAGTCGACCTCATTATATTCATGGCCGTCTCTAAACTATGGCCGACTGTGGCGCGACCGACTGGTCACGCTATTCCTCCTCAGGCTGGCATCTCCCGAGCGTCAGGGGGAGGCCTGCGCTGGTCGTTGGGTGCCGGTGCATTATTATGCCATGGGGGGCCCCTGACTGTAGAGCCTGACTCATTATGCCTTCTGTTGGCAGAAGGATGTTGCCCCCTGCTCGGTGGATTTGGCTCTTCGTCCCCTGGGCGTCTAGGGCTGCGGGGCAGCTGCATGGCCCTATTCTGCCTCTAGCGCTGCGGATTGCTGCGACCAGCTTGAGATGGCGGCTGCTGCTCAGGATCCCGAATTGGGAGATCATCCTGAGCGACAGGTGGCTGCTCCAGCCGTTGAGGGCTCGCTGGCTGAATTGGAGGACTCGGATTTTGGGCCCATTGTGGTGGTGCATTCGGTGGCTGATCCGGTTGTGAGGCCAGCGCAGCCTATCCTCGGGCCAATTGATAGGCTGCTTCAAGAGGCCGTGGCCTCTCTCTGCTAACGGTCCATGTCCGCCTGCTGCTCCTTCAGCTCCTGGCGCTGACGTTCAATCTCCTTTTGTTGCAGCGCCAAGGTCTCTTGTGCATTCTCCTGATTGGCCCTCAGATTGACCAACTCATCCTGCAACACCCCCAGTGTTGCCTCAGTGTTTTCGAATCGAATTCCTCCTCTTAAAAATCTAAATGTGGTTCATTCTCAGCCACATTTGGAGGAGGAGTTTGAGATGACGCAGCGCCAGCAGCCTGTCCGTCTCTCTTGGATGTCTTTGCCATTTGATTTTCTTAATGCTTCTTGAGTTCAACTCTCAATGAAAGCACCGGAATGTTGACCATTGATTTGGCCAACGACACGGAGTCAAAATAACGACAATGAAACAAACAGAAATCAAGAGTAGAATCAAATGGTAAAGATATGACACAAATGATTTATAGTGGTTCGGCCCCAACAGTGTGGTAATAACCTACGTCCACTTAGTGTTATTATTGATGTTGAATCCTAATGCCGTGATCAAAGAACTAGGGTTCTTGAGTTTCACCAGCCTTAGAAGAATTACAACTTTTCGGTGGATAATCACACTATGCTCTTTCTATGAGTATTCAGATTCAAGGTTCAAAAGTCCCTACCTTGAGCCTTCTCCTTCATATTTATAGGCTCAAGGGGGTTACATGGGCCAATGGGCCTTAATTATCCTTAATATCAACGTATCAAGGCAATAAAGAGAAAATAATAAATGTAGTTATTACAAGATTACATATCTTTAAAGGAAATAAACCGAAGCATGCGACCAGACTGGTTGCATCTAATCACGAGATCTGATGGTGCAAGGAGCACCTGGTCGATTGCCGAACAACATTCCTTCATTTTGACGTTGCCACGTGCCAACCACGTGTAATAAATTATTGCCACGTCATCAGGAGCCATTTTTAGGTAAACAAAGTCTTTTTCATAAAAAGAAAGTTCATTTTAAGAAAAAATATTTGGTCGTTTTGTTGGTAAAGTGTCAAAGGCAGAATTGTGAAATGCTTTCAATAGTAAGGAGTTAGTAGATGATTATGATGTTGTGAAGTTGGGGATATTTCATGTTTTAGTAAACTATTTGTATGGATATACTAGTGAGAAGTTGGTTGATGACTTTTTTTTTGAGATGGTTGATCATGATCTGTCTGAATTAGGAAATATTAGTTTTGGGAAGTTTGTTTGGGATAGGACTTTTCGTTATATGAAAATTACTTTGAAGGGTGGTAATAAAATTTTTGATGGTGTTTTTGTTGATGGGAAGGTTGGGCTTCATCCTTATAAACTTCTTGGTTTTCCAGTTGCTTTTCTAGTTTGGATATATGAAACTGTATCTGATTTGAATCCTGAGTTTTGTCAGAGGGTTGGGAAAAAGTATCCCCGTTTGTTGAATTGGAAGAGTTTTGATAATGCTTTCTATTCAAACTTGGTGACAAAGATTTTTAACAGCAAAAATGTATAATATTTTATTTTGTAACTGGTTACTACGTAAATTTGTTTTAATCATTTAGGATTTTTGTTTGTGTAGCTGGTTACGGAACATGGTAGCCAGTTTCTTGGTTTTTTTATGTATATTTTTTTATTTATTCAGTTGACTATCTTGGATGTTTATCCAAACTCTGGGGAGAGGCAGAAACCAGTAGTGAATAAGTTTAAGTTTGAGCCTATATATTTGCCCAAGGAGTGTGTTGACAATGGAGATGATGGTTCGGGTTCCCAGGTATTTGTTAGTGTTGGTGTTTGTTTTAGTTAAGAAAAAATTATTTTGTTTGAAATTTATAGGTTTGTTTTTATTTTTATTTTTGTTGTTTTGAAAATTATTTCATTATATTTTTTTTCAGGTTGATAGTAAAAAATTGAGATTGATTTGTGAAACAATATCTTCAATAAAAGAGAGCCAACTATCTATTATTAGTGATATTGCAATTATGAGGTCTGAGTTCATGGGGAAACTCTGTGATTTGTCTACAATGATTGGAAGAATCGTTGAAAAAAATCCAGAAAAAGTTGGATGTTCTAACGATGAAACTGCTGGATTTAATGAAGTGACAAAGCCAGCGGATTTTGATAAAGTATCTAGCCCCATTTCTCCTGATTCTAAGGTAACTTGTTTGTTCTATGTTTTATTGTTTTTTAACCATTTTTTGTTGTAACCAGATTCTTTTTTTTTTTGGTCCAGGTTTGTGGGATGGATTTATGTGAAGATTTTGATGGTAGTAAGGTAACTGGTTTATGTTTCTTAATAGTATGTTGTTATTTGCAAGTTTATTAGTGTAACCTGTTATTAGTGTATCCAGTTTCACTTTTTATTTTATGGTGTTGGGAAGGATTTAAGTGAAAATTTTGATGGTGTTTATACTAGGTTGAAGTTGTCAAATGTTGTGGGTGGAACTAAGGTATTGAAATCAATTTTTCTTTTTGTTTCTTTGTATTATTTTATGTAAAATTGAATTTTTTGTAACTGATTTTATTGTTCTTCATTATAGGATTATTCAAAGAAGCCTGAGTTCAGTTTAGAAGAAATATATTTGGGTCCAGAGATTTTGAAGGTTATTGATAAAATTGTGGAGAATGCAAAAGGAGAAAATAGATTTAGTGGGAGTAAGGATGATTGGAAAGTTGTGATGGTTGGTGATGTTGATGAAGTTCCTGTTGCTATTGAAAAGAGGGAGTTTAAACCTAGTAGTCATGTTAAATCTCCTTTTGTTACTGAGTTTGGTTCATCTGAAGTAAAAGAAAATGTGAAGAGGAAGGTAGAAGAGGTGTTGATTGTTAGAGGGTTGCTTCCATTTAAAGATGAAATTGGACATAATGTTTCAATGAATGAATGTATGGATTATATTACATGGATTGAGGATAAAATGATTTTTAAAAATAAGTATGTTTTTTTTTTATCTTGTTTGATATTATTTTTTTTGATAAGTAAATGTCTATTAATATAATTTTTTTTTGTTTGAAGGAAGAAGAAATTTTTTGATGTTAATAATATTATCAATCCACCGATGGATTATTCTTTTGTTAAAATTTATGATAAGATGTGGTTTTACAAGCTTCAAACTTGTGGGGAAGAGCTTATGGGCACTGTAAGTAACCAGGTTCTTGGTATAATGCTTTGTAACCAGTATTTGTTTGTTTAGATGTTTTGTTATTTTTGTTGATGATGGTTAAGACAAGTAACCAGGTTCTTCTAGTATTGTTTGTAACTGGTTTTGATATTTTTTTTACAAGTAACCAGGTTCTTGTAGTATTGTGTGTAACTTATTTTGATTATTATTTATTGGTTAGTAACTAGGTTCCTGACTTTTCTTTGTTTATTTATTTTGTGTAGCATATCAATGTTTGTTTTTATTACTTGAGGAAGAAGATTAAGTTGAGTGATAGTTTGAACAAGAGGGTTACAACTACAGACTCCTAGTTTGATGCAACTATCAAGGGTTTGTATGATAACTTTTTGGCAGCCAAATGTGATCAAAGCAGCATTCGTTTTGATAACCTGGTTTCATATTATATTATTAGTGAACATTTGTTTTGTAACACTCCTTGGGTGGATGCGGATCATGTTCTTTTTCCTATGCATGTGAAGGTTCAGTTGCATTGGATTTTTATCCACTTTTCCATAAAGAGTAGGATGTTAATTGTCTACAACTCTTTGGCGGGGAAGAAGAATGAGAGTATTGCTTTGCCATATGTGAATGCTTATTCTATTGTTTTACCATATTTTCTAGACCTTCTTGATTCTTATGTTTCTAGGAAAGATCTGGACTTGAATGTTGGTCCATATTTTGTTGGGAAGAAGGATCCAAATTGATTTTAACTTTGCCAAAGACTTTCCTTCTCAAGAGGACAAGTAAGTAACTAGTTTTTGTAATTTGTTGTTTATTTTTTTATTATGTTTATTTTTTTAATAATTACATTTGTTGTTTTTTTGTTTGTTTTTTAGTGATTGTGGAATATTTGTTATCAAGTATGCTGATTTGTTTATCCATGGGAAGATTGATGACATCCCAAAGAACATGGTTGCCAAAGTTGCTACATATCGCGATTATCTTGCCATTAACTTGGATAGTCATGGGAAAAAGAAGCAGATTGGTGGGTACAAGACAGAAGATGATAGTCCATCAAAGAAATCAAAGAGGAGGAAGAATAGTAAGTAGAGATTTTTGTAGTTTTTTAAAGTTGTATTAATGACTATGCCTTTTTTAAAAGTGAAGTTGTGGTTTGTAACTGGATACTGGTTTAGTACTGTACTTGTTTCTGGGTATTTTGTTTTGTTTTGTTTTTTGGTCAATGTAAAGAACTGGTTTCACCTTTTGGCTTAATATGAAGTTTTTTTTATTTGTATTTTATATTAATGTGTATGTTTTTTTTCAATAGAGTTGCTGATTTATTTAAAAGTTTGAAGATATTGTTATGTACATGTTTTTTTTTTTTTGTAAAAGTTTCAATTATTTTTGGAGAAGTTTGTGTGCTAATGGATAACTGGTTATTGTATTGTTTGAAAATATTAGTCATACGTTACAGGTAACTGGGTACAATTTTTTATTTTTAATTTATGAATTATTTTTTGTTAAATTATAATAATTTTTTATTCATGAATTTTTAATGTTTTTGAAAGAGATATTTCATTATGCAACTGGTTTGTAAATGTTATTTTTTTTTTGTAAATAGGTTTGTACGAGGATGGTGTAACCGGTTACTTCAGTTTTTGATAGTGAAAGCCATATGTTTCAGGTAACTGGTTATGGTTTATTTAGTTTTCATTTTTATTATTTTTAAAACTTTTTTGATATATTTATGTTTTTTTGTGTGAAAGATATGTGATTATGTAACTGGTTTTTTAAGTCGTTTGTTACATGTATATATAGTCGTTTGTTAAATTTATTTATAGTAACTGGTTTTTTTGATTAACATGTGTTGTAACCAGGTACTTGAGTCTTCATATTTGAATAACTTGTGTTGTAACCAGGAACTTGAGTGTCAAGTTTATAAAACGTTAAATGCTAAAAAGTTTGTAGTTTTATTGAAGTGGAAAACATTAGGATACAATTTTATTATATAAATTGAATGACTTGTAATTGTAGTCTATCTACTCTTTACAAATTTATTTGTCTAATTTTTTTCACTTTGTTGGGTTTTGCTGCTTTGGGATTGGTTCATTCCTGCATGTTTTTTCTATTATGTCCTGGTTTCCCACATCGTCCACATTTAATCTGCACTGTTGGTTCTCCTCTAGATCTGATTCTTTTCCTTCTAGGGCGGCCTGGTGGATTTCTTGATTTTGTTGGTAGGACAATTTTGTTTAAAGTCTTTGGTAGTGTCCATTCACTTTCACTTGGCAATGGATGAACAGTTGACTTATATGTTGCTTTCATAGTTGTAGTTTTGTAGTAATCAACAACATAATCATATGTTTTTAGCCGTGTTTTGGCAAATACTGCTATTGCATTTGCACATGGTATTTCATCTTGTTGGAACCTTTCGCACTCACATGTTTTCTCCATTAGGTTGACCAAAAAATTTCCTTTGTATTCTACCACAACTTGGTACAATATATTGTTTACTGGGAAGACCTATTTATTTTAGTAGAGGAATACATGTTAGAAATTGGTTACTATGGTAATTATTAGTAACTGGTTACCGAATGTTTTGGTAAATAATTTTAGTGCAGTATATATGTTAGTTACCTGAAATTTAATGGCCCGAATAAAGTTTTCTCTGAGCATAGTTTCAGTATCTATTGTTACTTGTGTGAATGTTCCGTTTGCTTCGTTACCATTTTTCCATACTCATTTTTTAACTAAACTTCGAAGGCCTTCCATCATTGTAGTGATTGGCAACGTTCTTGCAGCTTTCAATGCAACATTTATTGATTCGGCTTTATTTGATGTCATCATTGTATATCTTCTTGTTGGAGCATGGCATTTAGACCAAGTACGATATCCAATTTTTTTGTAAATACAGTCTTATGCGAGTGTCAATCTTGTCTATTTCGTGCATGTAGTGCTCAAATGATTGTACCCTGTATGCCTTTGCTGCTTTCACAAAGTTTATGTTTAAGTCCTCCCAATGGACACCAAAATTGACTTTGATGTTGTTTAGGAAGTGGAATGTGCATGCTCCATGGAAAGCTTTAGGGTATACATTGTCTATAGCATTTTCTATGCTTTTGTGCCTGTCTGAAATGATTGCTGTGCCTGTCACGATGAATTAACTGGTTATTGTGTCCAAATTAAGTAACTGGTTTCATTAATTTATATGACTATTATTTTTTAAATTGTTTTTACTATTATATTGTTGAATTATTATTAAATAGTTTATTTTATGTGTTTAGTTTGTTTGAATAAGAATATAAAAAAGAAAACGGTACCTTCTCTTTCTCCATATGTCTCTTTTAGCTTTGTGAAAAACCATAACCATGATGAATCATTTTCAGAGTCTCCTATTCCAAAGGCTAATGGAAATATGTTGTTGTTAGCATCCATTGTTGAAGCAGTGAATAAAGTTCCTCCAAATGATGTCTTCAAGTAAGTTCCATCTATCACAATGACTGGCCTACAATGTTTCCATCCTTTGATGGAATTTGCAAATGCTATGTACATATATTTGAAGTGATCTTTATTGTCTGTAACCAGGTGCGTTATTATACCTGGGTTCGAGACTTTTAGCCTGTGAAGGTAGATGGGAAGTTTTTGGTATGAATCATCTTAGTTTCCTCTTGCCAACTCTAAAGCTTTTTCTCTTGCTCTCCAGGCTTTTTGATACCTGTAACAACCCAAATTTCCTAATAAGGCTTAGGGCTTTGATTAGGGGGACAGGATAGAAAATTATAGAATTATATGATTATGTGATATTTATGTGTATCATTATGTGATATGGGAATAATATCATAATATGACTTGATATGCATGTTTAGGTGTATTAAATATGCACGTGAGCGCATTTTTGTATAATTGGGCAATTTTCATAATTTGGCCGGTTATAGGTATATTTGGCATATATGTGGTATGGGTGTGGTACTTCATTATTATTTGGTTATGCATGAGTTACTCAGCACGAGACGATCCTAGCGAGCAAAGTAGCAGTTTAGTCGTAATGGGGTCAAATACCTGGCTCGGGGCGAGCTTAGGGGTAATTTGGTAATTTAGTACATTATCGGGAATGAACGGGTAATGGGATATGATTTAATTATTAATTAAGAATATTGGGAATAACAAGAATTGGAGGACGTTAATTATAATTAGCAGGATAGGTGGGAAATGACTGTTTTGCCCTTGGTGGCTTAAAAAGGGATTAAATGGACATATGGGCATTTTGGTCTTTTGACCAAGGGATATATTTAAACTTAGGTGGCTGGTTGTAGAAGGAATTAGACAGCCAAAAACAGAGTTCTCTTCCTCTCCCATGATCCTCTCTTCTTCTTCTAGGCTTGAAATTTTGAGGAAAGATTAATGATTCAAACTTGGGAATCAAAGCTTGAGGTTTTAGGCTAGTGATCAACCATTGGAGGGGAATCAAACCTGTGTTTAAGGTAAGATTTCAGTATTCATATGTTTTGTGTGGGAGAGGTAGTATGTTTTCATGGGAATTCAAGGTCCATCTTATCAGATGAAGACTCTATTATTACTTCTAAGTTTTGGAAGGGTTGCAGAAAGTGATGAATACACAGTTGGAATTTAACACAATTTATTACTCTCAGATTGATGGTAAATCAGGGAGAGAGAGAGAGTTTTCCAATTATTATTGGAAGAACATCTTATAAGATGAATGAGATATTATATTTGGATCTTGAAGTAGTTCAGGGGAGCATTGAGGTTATTGAAAAGGTTAGAGCCTGGATGCTCACTTCTTAGAGTAAATGAAAAAGTTATATGATTTGAGATGGAAATGGGTGAAGAGTTAAGGGCAAGTTGAGTCCTAGGTTAATTTGACTGTTTGAATCCTGGATAGGATCAATCAGGTTGCCTTTGGATGGGCCTTAGTTTTGGCACTGTCAGTTGTATGCAGTGTATTTTTATATTTCCATGTTGAGGACATGGGTCAGAAGGAAACTCATGAGTTGAGTTATGAGAATCTGGAGATTGAGGCTAAGTTATCCTGTAAGGAATAGCTAGTTCAGATATGAGACAGAAAGAATAAAGTTCTTAGGAACAAAGTTATACCTTGAGTCAAGGTAAGGTTATAGAGACAACGAGATCGAGGGAGCGACCTGGGAAATAGGAATCAGTTTTGTGGAATTCATATTCCGGTCAATTTAGATAAATTTCGAGGACGAAATTTTTGTAAGGAGGGGATGGTTATAATGTCCCAAAATCCCTAATAAGGTTTAGGACCTTGATTAGGAGGCCAGGAGGGCCATAATTGATTTATTATGTCATTAAATGGTTATATGCATGTTTATGTGAATTATATTATTATATGATGATAGCATGCATATGGGCCCACATTTCATTATTAGGGCATTTTGGTAATTTAGCCCGTTAATGGCGTAATTGTGTATTTTCATGCACGTGGGTGAATTTCAAATAATACCACATTATATGTGGATTTGTTCGAGCCATTCGACATGAGACGATATTTGAATGCAAGTTTTCGCTCTGGTCATAACAGGGTTAATTTCGGGGCTCGGGGTGAGTCTCGGGCTGATTTGAGGATTAGAACATTACTGAGAATTAAAGGGTAGTGGGATATGATTTATTAGCATTTGAGAATGTTGAGAATAACGGGAATTGGAGGGTGTTAATTATGATCAGGGAGATAGGCGGGAAATGACGGTTTTACCCTTGGTGGCCTTAAGAGGACTTTAAATAACCTAGGGGCATTTTGGTCTTTTGACCTTAAGGATATATATCATTGAAAATCTGTAGAAAGCTTAAGAAAAATAGAGCATAAACTCATCTCTCCTGTACCTCTTTTTCTCTCATTCTTTCTTTCTAATCTTTGAACCCTACTTGAAGAACCAAGCTAGGAAATCAAGGTTTGAGGCTTAGAACTTTGGTTCATCCATTGAAGATGACTCAATTCAAGCTTGAGCTAAGGATTTAGCCATGAAATTTTGGTTATACTCTATTTTTCATTTAGTTTTCAGTTGAGAAATTTGAAGTGAGTAGTTGTGAATTCATGGAATTTTTTGAGAAAGTTTTCTTAGGGTTTTGATGAGGTTGTGGTATGGATGAAGTTTTGGGGTTAAATGGCATGTTTGGATGATGTTTGGGGTTGGTTTGGAAGCATGGTTTTCAAGGGAAGTCGCAGGGGTGAAGACCAGAAAAAAACTGGTCTGTAGGTGGCGCCCCAGCGCTTGGCAGGGCAGAGAGTGGAACTCTCTCTGACTTGGGGCAGCGCCCCAGCGCTACCTAGTAGCGCCCCAGTGCTAGGTCCTTCTCAGCAAGGCATATTTTTAAAGCTCGGGATGACTTTGGGGGCTCGGGGGTTGGTTCCACTACCCCGTTTGGGTGGATTAGATGTCCTAAGAGCTCGGGATTAGTCCCGGAAGTGAGGTTTTAGATTGTGAACCTTTTATTGATTTACTATATTGATGGATTTCATATTGGTTATGAATAGGTGACTGCTAAGGGATCAAAGGATTGATTGTTCTCAAGGGTCTTTTTATTTGTTATTTCTCGCTCGAACTAGAGGTAAGAAAGCTGCACCCCATATGTGACATGCATGGCTATTATTGAGGCATGTTGATTGTTTAAATGTGGACATGGATTGCATATCAAATGCTTAGCAAATCTTGCTTACTTGTGAATGGAACTGACTTACTAGTCAGAATAGACAATGGTATCAGATCCATCTGTGAAGCTGTGACTTACTAGTCAAGTTCGATAGCGGTACTGAGCACTGGTCATGTGTTACTGACCTATGAGTTAAGAGCGGCATAAGCGTCATGAACGCAGAGCCAATAAAAGATTAGATCTAATCGACATTTGCATTGGATGACTCATCATGAGCATTAATGCCGGACCGACCTCAAGTTTGATGAAAACTAAAAGCGCTTGTCTAGTCTAAAGGTTAGTTACTTAGAGCCAGAGTCGGAAAGACTAAGGTGACCTACATGTCACATGGCTAGGAGGGTATGGGACCTCAGAGATTGATTTACTAGTCATCTGACCGAGATTGACTTACTAGTCATCTATCTCAGAGTGAAAGACTTATTAGTCATCTACTCAGAGCGCAGGACTCCACAAACATTTATTTGTAACTACTTGCATTCGTGATTAATGCTATTAATATTAGACATGCACATTATGATTTGATGACATGTTATTACTGATCATGAGCATATTGAGTTTTCTTGCTGGGCTTCGACTCACGGGTGCTATGTGGTGCAGGTAAAGGAAAAAGAAAGATTGACCATCCTTAAGTTGGAGAGCGTAGGTGACGATTTGTACATAAGCGGCTGCTCAGCCGCCACGACCGAGGGTTGAAAGAGGAACTAGGGTTAAACCCTGTTTTGCCGCTTAGATTAGTTGGTTGTAAATATTTTCTTGTAATTAAACTTTATATTATATTTTTGGGATCCCATTGTATACAGTAGACGTTCTAATGAAACGTTGTATCTTAACCAAAATTTTTAACCCTAAATCACTAATCATACTTAGTTACACGATTATGGCCATATGACTCGATTAGCGAGTTTAGCACTGTTTAAAATGCACACCATAACGGTCCCTGGAGTTTAGGATGTTACAGGTGACGATGTGTACATATGTGGCTGCTCGACCACCACGACCGAAGGTTTAAAGAGGAACTAGGGTTAAACCTTAATTTGTCGCTTAGGTCGACTGGTTGTAAATATTTTATTGTAATTAGCTTTTTAAAATATATTTTCGGGATCCCAATCTATATAGTAAACGCTTTAGTGAAACGTTGTATCTTAACCAAATTTTAACCCTAAACCATAGTCATACTTAGTTACACGATTATGGCCAAATGGATCGGTTATCGAGTTTATCATTGTTTAAAATGCACAACGTAATGGTCCTTGGGTAGTAGGGCGTTACAATACCCCATTGAAACACCATAATCATCTAGCAAGTCGTTGATTATGTCATTTGGTGTGTGTACTCTCTTTATTGACATGTATTTTGTTTTTATTAGTTCTCCAATCACATTGCAATTTGCATGCATGTGGTCTTCCATAATGATGTCCAAGGAGCAGGTGTGAGTTTTTACATACTTTCTGATTTTAAATGTTTCTGTTTTCCTGAACATTGAAGCTCTAAGTAACCAGTTACAATTGTCATCCACGCAAGTTACCATGTACTCTCTTGGTTTAGATCTTTTCGCCTTGAATTGGATGTTGTGAATCATAGCATAATAACATAAAGCAGATTTCAAGAGCTTTTTGTCCTTATAAATTTGGCCTTCTTCAACTTTGAAAACTTTATGATCAATTATAATTTCTGTATCTTCTTCTCTTTTTCTTTTGTTTTCTTCTGTTCTCTCTATGATAAAATCTGCTACATTATCAGCTATGTTTGTAATGTTTGGGAAGGTTTGTACCTGGTTATTTGTCATGCATGTTGCTTCTTAATATTGTAACTCTGTAACTGATTGCTGGTTGTTTAGTTGAAGAACTAGCGTTTCTAGACCCGTGTTCTATATTTGTGTTTCTTCTTCATATGTATTGTGTTCAATAGTTTCAACTATTGTTTGATCAAAAGTGGTGATGCATAGTGGTAGCTCTGTTACTGCATTTTGCTTCTTTTTCAGCTCAATGTAGAATAGGGCTGAATTGTCATTGAGTAATTTCATTGGTGGCATACTTGGTGATAACTGGTAACTCAGCTCAATATTTTGAATATTGCATTTTATCTCATTTTTCGCTAAATGAACCAAATTGTTAAGAGAACAATTTTTTGGTATTAGCAGTCCAGTCATGGTGTAGTCATCATACTGATATTTGTCTGTCCATTTTCCTCTAAAATAAATCAATGTCATTATGGATTCCATATTTGCAATATAGCACAACATAATTTTTAGTGTTGTTGCTTTATTAATATTCAAATGTAACTGGTTATGTTAGTGAATGCCTTTTAACAAATGTTCAAAATATATCATGTAACTAGTTTCATTTATGTAAATCAAGATCTAATTTCCAGGTTCTGTGATAAATTATTATGCAGAGTGTTTTTTTTTTGCGTGTGTAACTGGTTGCATTATTGAAGTGTTGTGTTGTTTTTTTTTTTGTAATATTTGAATTATGAAAATGTTCAAATTATGTCATGTAACTGGTTTCATTTAAGTAAATCAAGAAGTAATTTCCAGGTTCTTTGTGTAATTATTTTGCATATCGTATATTTCAAATTTTTTTTGCTTTAGTTTAAATGCTACCTGTTTGAGAAATCGGAGAAGTTGATGGATTTGTGTTTTTGTTGATGTGAATGAAGCTAAAAGTAGATGATGTTATCGAAGAAGAAGATGTGATTATTGGAAAAGAATCCAAAACCAGTTTCCGTCGCCGAAGAAGAATAGTAGGTGATCAGAATTTGAATTCTACGTTAAATGTGATGACTGGAGAAGAATGCAGAATTAGGTTCAGTCACCGGAGAAGAGAGATGGTGTGATCAGAAATTGGAATTCTTGATTGGAGAAGAAGATGTTCAGGTGTTGTTGCCGGAGAAGATAATGTGATGATCGAAAACTATGGAAAATGAGTTGCAGTGGCCGGAGAAGGGAGATTCAGTGATCGACTATTTCGTTTCTTGATTGGAATCTTGTAGTCGACAATTTATATGAAATTTATAAATGTTATGGGAATTTGGTTTCTTAGTTTATGGGAATTCCATATTTTATATTTTGTTTTAAGTGTGTATTATTATATTTTGCTTAATTATTTTTTTGTCCATATATGTTGAAAGTTTAGTTAGTTTTCCCATATTTACATAAAGTTCTCATAATAAAAGAAATGTGGCCCATTTAAATTATATATATTATATGGGCCTTTGGTAATTGTACTTGGTTTTGGTAGAAAAAACCTAGCTTCTTCATCAAGTTTGTCATCTCATTTCAGCAATCAAAATTTCTTTTGAGCTGTACTTTCATATTCAGTCACTCAATTTTTTTTTTTACAGGGAACTCGGGAAGTTTTATCTATCTAAAGGCTAAAGCTCTCATCTTTGGTCATTGTAACTGCAACAATTCAACAAAGTCCTTTATTTTTCATCATCAAGTAAGTTACTCATCATTTACAACTTTTATTCATCAACCTTTAATACAAAAATTACTCATTAGTCATCAATTTCCCTGTCATGTGTATTAAGAAATTTCATAAACTATCTTAATGTAGATGGAATGAATGTGAAATGATCAATTGTTCTTATAATTGTTCCTTTTCTTTTTTAAATAACCAAATATAATTTGAGCTAGGTTGGAAACACCAAATAAATTATACAAGAAAATTATCACTTTATTTTGGGAGTTGCTATTGGAATTTGTAATACCCTTATGAATAATATATAGTTGATGCATTTGAAATTATAGATATTTTGGTATTGAAATTTTTTATTTACCTTTCGTACTTATAGTGTGTATAGATAAAAACTCTCACAATATAATTTTAGGTTCAACTTCAAATACTCTTCATGGTGGGGGAACAAAAAATTGATGCATTTTTCAAAAGAAAAATTATTCAAGATCAACAATTTGGAGAAAAGGATCAAACATCTATTCCAAATTTTGAAGATTCAGTTCCCACACATCCAAGAAAGGTACAAAGAATTGAAAGTGAAATGATTGATATTGCCTCTTTGGAGCATGATCCTGGAAAACGTCCCCCAATTTGGGAATATCGAATTAATCAACAAGATGAAATTCGTTGAGCTTATATTAAAGCCGAACCATATCAAATCAAACTTGAAAACTATCCACCATCTAGATCAAAGGCACATCCTCGATATTTTTGTATCTCTTGGTTTGAATTGTTTCGTTCTTGGCTAGAATACTCTCCATCAATTGATGCAATTTTTTGTTTGCATTGCTATCTATTTAGTAAGCCACATGGATGAGTGGAATCAAAAAAATTTGTTCTTGGAGGTTTCAAGAATTGGAAGAAAGTCAACAATGGAAATAATTATGCTCTCTTGTGACATGTGGGTAAAAGTCCTAACTCGGTTCATAAAAATAATGTAAAAGCATGCAATGATTTGATGAATGATTCTACACATATTAGAGGTTTTATTGAAAAACAAACTTCTGAGCAAGTTGAGAATAATCGATTAAGGCTTCAAGTTGTAATTGATGTTGTCAAATGGCTTGCCTTTCAAGCTTACGACTTTAGAGGACATGACAAAAGTAAAGAATCACTTAACCGTGGAGATTTTCTTGAACTTATGAATTTATTGGCATCTTACAATGAAAAGATATATTTTTTTTTTCCATATTACATATATCATTCTAAAAGTTTTGTATTATTATTTTTATTTCTTATCTCTTTATATTCTTTCATAAAATAATTTGTTTACTCAAAACTAATGTGTAGGTTGCAAGTGTTGTTCAAGAAAGTGCTCATTCAAATGTGTCATATACATCGCCCGATATTCAAAATGCGATTCTTTATGTATTCTCTAACAAGGTTAAGAAAGAGATTCGCCAAAAAATTGGAGACTCAAAATTTTGCATCATAGTAGACAAAGCACGTGATGAGTCCAAAAGAGAACAGATGGCTCTTGTTTTGGGATTTGTAGATAAAGAAGGGTTCATTCGTGAATGATTTTTTGGTGTTGTTCATGTACGTGACACTATGGCATTGACTTTGAAAGAAGGTATATTTTTTTCTCTTTCTCATCATAATTTAGCTATTTCTAACATACGGGGACATGGGTACAATGGAGCTAGTAACATGAGAGGTGAATGGAATGGCTTGCAAGATTTAATTTGTAATGAATGTCCATATGCATATTACATCCATTATTTAGCCCATTGCCTCCAACTTGCTTTAGTTGCTGCTTCTCGAGAAGTAACTCCAGTTCATCATTTTTTCTCTAACTTGGTTTTCATTATCAATATTGCTAGTGCATCTTGCAAGCGTAATGATGAACTCAAGGAGCCTCAAGTTGTTAAACCTGCTACTAAGACTGCTAATGACGAAATTGAATCAGGGAGAGGGCTCAATCAAATTGGCACCTTAAAGCGAGCTGGAGATACTCGCTGGGGTTCTTAGTTGGATTCTATTTCTAGCTTGCTCAAAATGTTTAATTTAACTTATGTGGTTTTGAGTAAAATTACAAATGAAAGAGTTTCATATTCTCAACGTGGAGATGCATACTTAGCTTGCAATCAATTATTATCTTTTGAGTTTGTTTTCATATAGCATCTTGTGAAAGAAATTCTAGAAATTACTCGTATGCTTTGTGTAGCATTACAATGCCAATCACAAGATATTTTGAATGCTATGCATCTTATTTCAAGCACAAAACGACTACTTAAGAACTTTCGAGATTCAGGATGTGATGCTTTCTTTATAAAGGTTAAATCATTTTGTGAGCAACATCAAGTTGATATTCTAGATATGAATGCTCAATATATTGCAAGGCGTGGAAGATCTCGAAATCAACAAGATAAGATTAGTGTTATGCATTATTATCGGGTTGATCTCTTTATTACTACACTTGATTATCAGTTGCAAGAATTAAACTATAGATTCAATGAACATTCAGTAGAGTTGCTTGTTCTTAGCACTACTTTGATCCTAGAGACGGATTTAAATTGTTCAAGATTGATGATATTTGAAAACTTGCAGAGAAGTTCTATGTTGATGATTTTTCAAAGCAGAAGTTGGTGGTACATCTAAGAATTGAGCTTCAACATTTTGAGCTTGACATTCCAAATCATCCTGAATCGCAAAATTTATCTAGTATTTATGAATTATGTCAAGGCTTAGTGAAAACAAAAAAAGCCACTGTATATCCTCTTACTGACAGGTTACTTAGGCTTGTTCTTACTCTTCCTGTATCAACAACAACTACAGAGCGAGCATTTTCAATCATGAAAATTATCAAGACAAAGCTTAGAAACAAGATGGAAGACAATTTTTTGAGTGATTGCTTAACAGTTTGTATTGAGAAAGAAATTGCTGCAAAATTTAGTAGTGACTCCATTATTATAGATGATTTTGCATCTATGAAGAATCGTAGAGTGCAACTTACTTTTAATAACATAAATTGAAGTTTTCAGGTATATATGAATTTAGCATAATTATCATTTCTTCTATTAATACCATTATAATGTTATTTGAAAGCTTATAATTTTGTTGTTTTCCTTTACTTACACATTTTATTATATACATGATTATACAGTACATTTTTTATTATATAAACAAAATTGGCTTCCCATCTCGATAATTCCCGGCTTCGTCACTGGTCTCTCTTCTTGATATATCAAATCTTTTTAAAAAAAAATAAATTTAAATCTTTTATTTTATTTTTATATATAAAGATAGTTTTTTTTACGTTTCTTTCATCTATTTTTATGCTTATAAGTAATTAAATAAATATTTTATAATATCTTATACTTAAAAAAACATATATTTTAAGGTAAATACCAATCAACATGAAACTCAATCTGGTGGCACATATTAAAGCACATTGTTAATATCTTATTATTATTATGTTAATAATTTAGATTAATTTATATATATTAAGTGCAAGTAATGTACAATGTACATTTACTTAATTTGAGAATTGTGACATTGAAAGCTGGATTCATAGTGAGTGAACTCGTAAAGTCTGGAATATGTTCGAAATCTAAACATCGAGCCTGCGAAGCAGAGACGACTTCGAAGATGGTAGCCTCGAAATTCTCACAAGCTCGAAAGAAAGGCCCCGAGGTGCATCTATTATCAGGGATGACCTCGGATCAGGGGCTCCGAGCCTGACACGCGTACGAGCTCGAAGTCATGTGGCCTCGGGAGATGTTATAGCTCGAACGTCAATAGGAAACCCGGGAGAATAGGGTCTTGGTGGTATAGGATAATAACTTTGAATATCCTAGTAAATCACCAACAACAAGACGCGGTCTACATTTATTACTGTAAATCCCCTGCAATTAGGGGATATTATTTTATCAGTTATACGCCCCCTGGTCTTCAGGGGACGTTTCCTTTTATATCGGATTACAGGCATTTAATGCCATTTAATTTGATAATATCGAGTAACTACCCGAAATATGTGGGATAGTATTCTAAAATTTTCTCTATAAAAAGAGAGGTCATGCACCATTGTAAATGACCGAATTTTTGTGATCTTGAGAGAAAACTCTGAAGAATTCATCCTTGAAGAATTTTCAGAGATCATCTTGAGTTTAATAACAAGGACTCGTGGACTAGGCAGATTTAACTGCTGAACCACGTAAAAATCGTGTTTGTATTATCATATTTTTATTGGCCATTACTGATTATTGTTTACGTGCTTTTCTTTCACTGTTGACGAAAAACGACGTCAACAATATTTATTAAGTTTTTATGAATGTCATATAAATTTTAAATAAATAAATAATATTATATGTATAAAGAAGGACATAAACATATTAAAAAAAATTTAACCTAAACATTATTTATGATTTAAAAAAAAAATATATGATATTATTTTATATCATAAACTATACTATTTAATGTATAAAACATTCATCATATTATTCAAATCATACATTTATAATTGGAGAAGAAACTTATTTTTTCTTGATAGAAAATAAATGTTATTTTAATTTATTATGTATTATTATAATAATAATATTTTATAATATTTAAATTTATATTAATATAATTAATAAATATCTATTTTTAATAACTTTTAAAAATTTATTCCGTTAAAATTAAAAAAAAAAAAACCTTTAAAGCCAATAACTTTTGTTTTTTCTATCACTATTTATATAGAAAAGATACTTATATTTGGTTAGTATGTTAGCTTATTTCTTAATTTCAGGTGATTTTTAGAATTTCTTACATGTCAACATATTAATCAAGAATTAATATTCATATGATCTAACAACATAAAAATCTATATAAATTATACAGATATTTGGTTAGAATAACTAGCTTATTAACTTTTAAGTCTTTATTATATAAACTTTATCTAAAATATCTATGTTGTGGTTGTTATCTTATTTAACGATATATTTTTTTAATTCATTAAAATTGTTTTAATTTAAATAATAACATTTTTTTTTTACTTTAAGGGATTAAGAAAATATGTTTTATTAAGATGGATGAATAAAAATTTAATTTATTTCTTTGTACATTTATATAATATAATTTTTATTGTTGGGTTATATAATATAAATTTGAATTATCTTTGTGCATAATAAACTTATATTTAACGCATGAAAATACTAAAAAAAATAAAATAAATGTTTAATAACAAACTTAAAAATTACATAAGCTAATATTACTAATAAAATATTGTATATACATATATTATTATAAGAATGATATTTTATAACATTTGAATTTATATTAATATAATTATATAATATCTAGTTTTGTATTAAATATTATTATATGATATTTTATAATATTTAAGTTTATATTAGTATAGTTACTTAATATTTATTTTACCAAAATTTTATAAACATTAGGATTATGTATTATATATTATTATAATATAAATATTTTTTTTTTATCACAATTGAATTTATTTTAATATAATTATTAAAATATCTTTTTGCAAAATACCCGGTTTGCTCTAAAGAATGGGTCTGAAGAAATTTTTTGAGTTATCTTCTCCTCCAGCTCTAGTGACAGCCATTGCCAGAGCAGCTAACCTTCCTAAAACAATCAAAAGTCGATTCCGATAATGATAATGGTGGCAGCCATTGCCAGAGCTTTCCTCCTCATGTAGAAAATCTGAAGATTAGCAAAAAAATATGGTCATTAAAGTTGAAAACCTGATAATGATCATCATCACTAGCTTCTTCATTGCAATATAAATCAAAGTTTGAGTAATATTGGGATAAAGACATAGTTATAGTGTCGTAAACATTGTTCGGCTCTCACATCCAATGAGAACCGAACCTGCAACCTCATCCTTCACCTCAATCAGCCCAAAGATTCCAGTCAATAGAGCCCTAAAAGATTGCAATTAACTCCTAAAAATCGAGAATTAAACATTTAAAGCACCAAGAAAATCTGGGTTCTTACATCAACCCTTCTATATATTATTGATGATTATTCTAATCATACTGAGAACTTAATAATTATGTCTTAACGTTTTACAACGAAAGGGTTTCATGGATATAAATATAATGAAAAAAAGGATTGTTGTTACGATTAATTGCCTAGAAATTTTATGCAACATCCTAAGTACAATTCCCATAATTGGAGTAAAAAAATTCCAAGTCAAACAAGTATAATTAGAGAAATGAGTTGTTGTGTCCAATAAAGGAACAATTAAAACAAGGAAGCAAAATCAGTCTAATTAGAATAGTAAAGCTCAACCCAATAAAGAAATTGAGCAGAGATCCAAAATACTAAAACAAAAAAGAATGGGTACCCACGAAAGAAAATAAAAGCAGACATAAAAAAATCTTACCTTCATCTTGTTAAGCAGTCATGGCATTCTTATATAATATAATTATATGCATTGACGCTGTAAAGAATGTGAGGTGTAAAATAGAGAATGGCCAAAATAGTACCAGTTAGTAGTGTTTTGGTATAGCAGAGACTCTTCAATAATAGGTGCCATTTAAGAATGATGAAATTTGCAAATGATTTTTTTTTTTAAAGTTGTTTTAGGTTGCATGAAGTTCCATTAAGCTTTCATTTGAGGTTGTAGCGGGTTGCTTGAGTTGCATAAATGAGTTTTCATGAGTTCTTTTAAATTACCATGAATTGAATTGGGTTTCCTTTAGTTGCACGAGCTAGCATTTGAGATTGCAATGAGTTCTTTAATTTTTCAAAATTGCATTTGAGTTGTTTTAGGTTGCATTAAGTTGCATTGTGTTGCATTTGACATTAGAATTGGGTTGAATTGTTTTAGCCTGCATGAGTTGTAGTGGGTTGCTTTAGGTTGCATTAAGCTTGCATTTGAGGTTACATTGAGCTTAACATATGAGTTTTTAAGTTTTCATGAGTTGCATTGAGTTATTTTAGATTGCATGAGGCTGCATGGGGTTGCATATGGATGAAATTAACATATAAGTTTTTATTTTTCCATGGGTTGCACAAACTTACATTTGAGGTTGCAGTGGGTTGCTCTACGTTGCAGTGGGTCATATGCAACATTTTAGCAATTTATGTAACATATTCAACCTCTGTTGCAACCTTTATCAACATCTACAAAATTGCATTGGGTCACACGGGTCCGCATTTGATATTGCATGGGGTCGCATTGGGTTGCATTTGAAATTTGCAAATGAGTCTTTTAAAGTTGTTTAAGGTTGTATTTAAGATTGCAGTGGGTTGCTTTACGTTGCATTAGGCTTTTCATTTGATGTAACATTAGTTTCATAAAGATGAAATTTGTTAATGAGTTTTTAAAGTTGCTTTAGGTTGCATAGAGTTGAATTGGACTTTCATTTGAGGTTGTCTTGGATTGTTTGAGTTGCACAAGATCAAAACTAGCATATGAGTTATTTTAAGTTGCCATGGGTTGCAATGAGTTGCATGAGGTTGCTCGGGATTGCATATGAGTTTTCAAATTGGGAAGAGTAGGTTTCACATGGTTGCTTTGGGTTTGTATTTGAGAATGCAGTAAGTTGCATTTGAGATTGCAATAGGTTGCATTTGAAATTACATTGGGTTGCATGGACTTCCATGTGTTACTTTAGGTTACATAGGATTGCAGTGGGTAACATTTGAGATTGTAGTAAGTTGCATGAGTTGTGTTATCACCAAAAATTGGAGTCCGATGACGTGGCAATCAGAAGTGACAAGTGGCAATGATGGTCAGTAAATGGAACATTAATAGTCAATAAATGTGTTGGCTCTTCGGAGTTGTGATAAAGTGATCTGACCGATCTGATAGAATTTCTGTTCGATCGGTGAAGATTTTTGTCCGCCCAGTCAAGTGCTTGTCCGCCCAGTCAGGTGCTTGTCCGCCCAGTCAAGTGCTTGTCCGTTCAGTCAGGTGCTTGTCTGACTAGTTAGGTGCTTGTCCGCCCAGTCATGTGCTTGTCCGCCCAGCCAAGTGTTTGGCCGACCAGACATGTGTTGGCCGACCAGTGAAGTGCTTTGGCCCTTCAGTTTTCCTCCTGGGTGTGGTGTGGACCGACTAAACAGAGCAGGGCTACGCAAAAGATCCCAGTAACGGCATCAACAAGAATCGGTCATACCTGCGCGGGAATCTCTCAGATATCCCGGAATAATAGCCATATTGTTGTAATATTAGATTTATTTATATTTTATTAATTAAAGTCTGTTGGAAGAACCAAAAACCCGGTAAAAGGGAGATATTTATGTACGATCCATGAGCCTATAAATAAATGGCTCATGAAATCATTTAGGAGGATCTGATCTTTTTAGACGGAGAAAACTCTCTAGTTTGGAGACTTTGGGACTATTTCTTGGGGCATTCTTGGGGCATTTTTTGAGAGGTTAGAGAGATAAAGCTTGTATTTTCTAGAGAGAGAAACTCTATATTTTTCTACTTGCACTTAAGAAACTCAGTTGGCTCAAGTTCATCTGATCTTAAGTGTAGGCTAAATATATCACAACTCCAAGTGGATTAGGCTATTACCAACACATTGGGGCTGAACCACTATAAAAATTGTCTGTGTCGTATTTTTCTCTTGAAGGTTCATTGTAGTTTTGACGTCTACTCATCGTTGGCCAAAATCGTGGTAAACATTTTGGTGCTTTCATTGAGAGCCTGAAGAGAAGAAACACACGACTATCATATCGAAATGGCGCCCAAGAATACCAATGTGGCATCCAAAAAGTCAGGCATGTCAAAAGAGCCTGCTAGATTAGAAGATCTTGGACCGCAGAACCCAGAGATTGAGCCCAGGGTGTTTCTCGAGGAGACCACTCCAGATGTTGAAAAACTCCAAGAAGAAATAGGCACTTTCCAAGAGGAGATGATGCAATTCAATGCTCGACAGGAGTCTTTTGCTGAAGAGATGGCCAGGCAGAGAGCTGCATTAGAGCAGCAAAGGCGCGATATGGAGGCCAGAAGCGAAGAGCTCAGACAGCAATAGAAGGAGGTAAACTGGAGACATCGTGAAGCAGCACTTGCTCTAGAAGCGGCTACCCAATTGGCCCAAGCCAATGCTCAAGCCACAACACAAGCAGCTGCCCAGGGAGCAGGAAATAATAATGCTGGTCGGAGGACCACTGACAGAGCCGATTCTCAGGGACCGGACAAAAGCAGGAGTAACCCCCCTGGTCGGGAAGATGATGGAGATCGATCCAGAACTGCCTCGACGCAAAGGGAGCACTCTAGAACCCCCTCCAGGAGCCACTAATCAGAGACTTCTAGATAAGGGAGTCACCGATCGGGCAGTAAAAAGACTCCACCCAGGCAGGATCAGACCAAGACTCCTCGAGATAAGAGGACTTCACAATTCAAAGATGGGCATGGTCGTGATGAGGCTGATAGTCATCACACTGACTAGTAAAAGGAAAAGGAGGGCAACGACCAACAAGGAGGAAAAAACTGCCTGGGGCGTACCGAAAGGCCTCCATTGCACCCCGGCCAGCAGCGTAATGGGAGAGCACAAGTCCCGCGTAGTAAGCCCTCTGAAAAATCGAAAAGTACGGTGTTCGATCGGGCAGGAGAGCATGCTTCCCGGAAGGATATGAGGGATGTTATCACCAACAAGAGGAGGACCGTCCCGGTCGAAGGGCAAAATCTGAACCGCCCTGCTAGTCAAGTAGAAATACTTGACGACAGTGCACCAGATGGTAATGCCCGACCAGGTGGTAAAGACCTTGGAACTTCATCAGTTGCACCAGCCATCCAAGCCCAGCTTGACGTGCTAACAGCTGCAGTGCAAGGTTTGTCAAAACGACCTTCTGGTATAGATGCGATAGACCACCGGAGTGGCAGCCCATTTTGTGCCCGGATTAGAGCAGCCCAACCTCCAGCAAAATATAAAGCACCGGTTCTGCCAGTATATACAGAAAAGGTAGATCCCATCAGACATGTTGGGAAGTTTGAGGACTAGATGGAATTGCTTGGAGTAAGTGATGATTATTGGTGTAGAGTTTTCCCGACTACTTTTTCAGATACCGCCCAAGAATGGTATTGGAAGTTTAATTCAAACTCCATTACCTCTTGGGAAGCATTCAGGAAGGAATTTTGTAGACAATTCACAATGCCCGGACTCCACCAGTTTATGCTAACCACTTGGCAGATATCAAACAAGGGAAAGATGAGTCTTTAAAGAATTATATACAGAGATTCATGAGAGAAGCCAATAGAGCAACTCCTGTAGGAGATGAGGGGAAGATGGTTGCCATATCTGCTGGGATAACTTATTGAAGCCCTTTGTGGGATAGTATACATAGAAATCCAATTTCAACACTTCAACAATTTCTTGACCGAGCAGACAAGTATATGAAATTGGATGATGAAATTGAGAAAGAAGAGAATGGCATAAACAATCCGGGCGGATCAACTGAATCTCCTAATAATGGTAGAAAGAAACGTGGACGGGTTTGACCACCATGAGGAAAAGAAAGCAAAGTTGAGTTCAAATGAAAAGCCAACCAAGTATGAGCCTCAGTTCACTAATTACACCACTCTCTCGACCAGCCGAGCGGAGATATATCTGGCTAGTCATGAAGAGGTTCCCTACAAGAAGCCTCCCCCCATCAGGAAAGAGATGAGGAAGAGAGATATGAATACGTTTTGTCGTTTCCATGGAGATTATGGTCATGACACGAATGAATGCAATCACCTCAAGGACGAGATAGAATTTCTTCTCCGGTCGGGCAAGTTGAGGAAGTACCGGGCAAAGACACCTCAAGGAGAAGGAGGCAGCAGCAATCCTGGTTTCAAACGACAAAGATCTCCACCCTTGTAGCCTAGACCTGTGGACTTTACCTTAGACACTATATGTGGAGGTCCACACTTGGCTGAGGAAAGCAATGAAGCAAAGGAGAAGTATGCTGAGTAGGATCAGGAGCCACTAGAACGGCGAGCGTCTGTGAATATATTATTTCTAAATACTGCTTTCAGAGTGGTAGTTTAATTTCAAGTTGTTTAACTTGTTATTTAAATTTGGTTTATGAGCTGGTTATTTGCTGTCCAGTCATCTATTTTTGAACAATTTTTGTTGTTTAAGACTCGATATTAGACACGTTTTGTCCTTTTTAATTTACGAGTAATAAAAGAGACTACGCGCAGCATGGTCAATTCTTGCTACAAATGTGCATGTGTGTTAATTATTCGAATAGTGTTCAACTGGTCGATACATTCCAGCAGTGTTCAACTGCTCGAATATTTTCAATATATTCTATGTGTTTCACGAGCAATTAACTGCTCGAACAGATTCGGTCAAGTAGTAAGTGACTAAGGATCTTTCAACCCTCGATCACTTGGGGGGCACATGGGGTATACTGGTATATAATTTAACACAGGCAATAAGAGCACGAGTTAAGATGTCTGTTTTTAGGTTGACTTGTAAGTTTTCGAAGTCCAAAAAGGCCATTAAGCTAACTTGTTTGACAAAGCTTAAGTAACTTGGAATTTTTTAAAATTTCAAGTTAGAAGCGGATATTCGTGTGAAAATAAATATTATGCTCATAAAATGTTAGAGCAATAAGAGTGTGAGAAAGTATACTTAGTACGGACTTATGAAATGTCTAGAATTTCAAAGTTAGAAAATTAAGTACTCATGCGAAAATATAAGACATACATCAGAGTGACTTTACTATTCACAAAAAACTTATAACTTTTTAAGTCTAAAAATGACTTAGAATGTTTTAAGTTAATAAAGAAAAGTAAAGTATAAATGCCAATAGCTCGGCTGTACGAGAAAAATATCAGAATTGCTGAGCAACAGTTGTCTTCACAAGAATAAAGAGTAAATTACTAGCCAGGTACAAGGTTTTGTTGATCAGGTGCAAAGTTTTCCTGGTCGGGAGAGCAGATACAACTTCCCTGGTCAGCTAAGCATATATCACTAGTCGAGTAGGAAGCTCTGTTGTTGAGCATGACTAACAACGATGAGTCCCTGGAGTGAATCAAACAAACATGAACAAATGCATGCAAAGTAAATACTACATAGTGGAAAAATGTTTTTGAGAAGAGAAGTCAATTTTCCCCAAGATTGACTGAGAGAAATCAATCTCTCAAAATACTATGAGAGATGCACACAAGTTGTTCGAGTGATTCGAACGTGTGTCTAAGAGGCTGTGCAATGCCCTAGAGCGGCTGTGCCGCTTGCCCAAACGGATGAAGGAGTCTCGTGTCTGAGCGGCTCAAGGCGCATGCTGAGGGGATGCGCATTCGAGGAGATGCACGCCCGAGCGGTTGGGGTGCATGGCCGAGCGCCTGGAGGGTGCGTCTGAGCGGATGGTGTTGCATCCGAGCGGCTTAAGTGAGTGTTCGAGTAGCTGGGCTGCATCCAAGCAGTGTGGGGGGCATTCGTCCGAGCAGCTGGGCTGCATCCGAGTGGTGAGGCTACATGTGTCCGAGCGGCAGCGTGCGCGGCTGAGCAGCTTGGGGTCTGCATCCGAGCGGCCATGCGCGCGTCTGGACGGATGGTGGTGTGCGTGTCCGAGCGGAGCATGCGTGTCCGAGTGGTTTAGACGCGCATCCGAGCAGCTTGGGGCATACCCATTGTCCAAGCGGTTAGATGAAAATGGCCGATTAGCCATACACATATTTTCCAACAAACCATTTATCACGTATGCATTCAAGGGCCAAAAAAAATAATGACCAATTGCCTATAAGGTCCGAAAGGAAAATAAATCTCAAGGGCATGGGGCATAAACATGTTTTCTTACTCGTGATCGATACTACAACAAGATCAAAAAATAGATTTTGAAGAAATGAAAAGACAAGTTCAATCTTGGGTTTACGTGAAAGTTATCGACCGGATGGAAGCTTTTGGATGACCTCAGAAACATTTTGCTAGAAGAAAAGTTTATCATACGAGTAAATCATATAATAAACTTGGGGGGAAAATGTTATCCCCAAAAATTGGAGTTCGATAACGTGGCAATCGGGAGTGACAAGTGGCAGTGATGGTCAGTAAATGGCACATTAATAGTCAATAAATGTGTTGGCTCTTCGATGTTGTGATAAAGTGATCTGACCGATCTGATAGAATTTCTGTCCGACCGGTGAAGATTTTTGTCTGCCCAGTCAAGTGCTTGTCCGCCCAGTCAGGTGCTTGTCCGCCCAGTCAAGTGCTTGTCTGCCCAGTCAGGTGCTTGTCCGCCTAGTCAAGTACTTGTCCGTCCAGTCAAGTGCTTGTTCGACCAGTCAGGTGCTTGTTCGCCCAGTCATGTGCTTGTCCGCCCAGTTATGTGCTTGTCCGACCAACCAAGTGTTTGGCTGACCAGACATGTGTTGGTCGACCAGTGGAGTGCTTTGGCCCTTCAGTTTTCCTCTTGGGTGTGGTGTGGACCGACTAAACAGAGCAGGGCTACGCAAAAGATCCCAATAACGGCATTAACAAGAATCAGTCATACCTGCGCGGGAATCTCTCAGATATCCCGAAATAATAGCCATATTGTTGTAATATTAGATTTATTTATATTTTATTAATTAAAGTCTGTTGGAAGAACCAAAGACCCGGTAAAAGGGAGATATATGTACGATTCATGAGCCTATAAATAAATGGCTCATGAAATCATTTAGGGGGATCTGATCTTTTTAGACGGAGAAAACTCTCTAGTTTGGAGACTTTGGAACTATTTCTTGGGGCATTCTTGGAGCATTTTCTGAGAGGTTAGAGAGATAAAGCTTATATTCTCTAGAGAGAGAAACTCTATATTTTTCTACTTGCACTTAAGAAACTCAGTTGGCTCAAGTTCATCTTATCTTAAGTGTAGGCTAAATATATCACAACTCCAAGTGGATTAGGCTATTACCAACACATTGGGGCCGAACCACTATAAAAATTGTTTGTGTCATATTTTTCTCTTGAAGGTTCATTGTAGTTTTGACGTCTACTCATCGTTGGCCAAAATCGTGGTCAACAAGTTGTATAAGAATGAAATTAGAATATGATTTTTTATGTTGACATGGGTTGCATGAGGTTGCAATAAGTTCTTTTGGAATGCTTTAGGTTGCATTGGGCTTACATTTTAGGTTGCAGCAGGTTGCATTAATTGCATAAGGATAAAATTTGCAAATGAACTTTTTAAAGTTGTCTTACGTTGCAACATTGATTTAAAAAAATATCAACAAGATTTAAAAAATAAAATCAACATTAAAAAACCAAAGTGTATTAATATGCTACCTATATATATGTATGTTATTTGTTTTGTTTGACGTCATAATGATGTATGTAATAATATTAAGCAGAAATAGATCTTTGCTAATGCTTTTATTTTTTACACTCATTTCATTTCAAAATAGAATAAATAATGGAAATTGAATTTTGGGAGCATAACCCTTCAAGCTCTAGTCCTCTTCAAAATATTATGATTGTGTCTGCAAATGAAATTTTGAAATAACTTTGATTTTAAACAATAATTATGTTAAATTACATTTGTGATCATTCTTAAAAGGGTATAGACAATCTAACTGTGCTTATTAAGAAAGTAGGCTACCAATACATGGAATTCAATATTATTTAATTAATATATGTCAAAATTCAAAGTAGAATTCAATTAGAAATTTACATCAATATGATATGCACAGTAATTTTAGAATAATAAAGTGAAATTAAAATCAACAAATAAACCTTAAATATAAATGAAAAATCAGAACTGCACACTTTTATGCAAGTGTATCATTCTTCCTCCCAAGCCAATGAAATGATTATCATTAATAATCTAGAAGAGATCTTTCCTAGAAAATTTATATACTGAAATAAAAAGAAGTATACCAAAGTACCTTCACAACTATTGACAGGAGAAGATTGTACTCCAAAATGCATGTGCTCATCACCACAATGGAAGTGTTCAACTATTTTTCACATAATACATCTCTTTCCAAACTAGGCTCTTGCGATGATACATCAATACCTACTTGTGGGTTGCTAAGAAGATTCACTAATCTGATATATAAGGAAAATACCTGGTACTAGTCCTTTAATACATTTAAGACTTGACCTATCCACCAAAACCCATTCCTCTTTCTCATAATTCTTCAAAATCCTATCATACAAATCCATCAAAAATCACAAATAGATGATAAAAAAATGATGGCAATAAAAAATTCACCACTCGAACACTGTATATAGATATACTTTTTCTTTTTCTTACTACATACTAGTTTTCCTTTTTTTTTTGTTCATCACTCAAACACTGTTAACATAATGCAGAAATAGAATCAAAATATTAAACTTACGGGAGTGGGGAAGGGAATTCAAGTATCTGATGCCAAAACCGAAGCTAGTGGGAGCGACTTCAGGTACACCTTCATGCCGGGGAAATTGAAACGCTAGCTACAACACACTGGGAAAATCAAAACGCCAAGAGAAATGGGATATTGAGCGTGAGAAGATAGAGAAATAAAGGAAAATTGTTTATAATGTAAAAATGAAAATAAAAGTTCCATTTTAATGTAAAAATTTTAAAAAGCAAAATATACAGATGTAACAAAATAATAAAAATAGTAAAAAATAGAACTTTTTGTAAATTACCGTGTATAGGAAATTCCCCAAATATTTGAGTTTATATTAATATAACTAAATATTTATTCTACTATTTTTTTATTGATTTTTGTACGCCCTGTTTTTCCCACGGGCTGATTAGCGAGCCAAGCTGCGGCCTAATCATGATTATCTCGTGGACGTCCCACAAACCGGAGCTTCTGTCATTAGGTCGTACCTACTTAGCTCGAGGAGACTCAAGGGTTCGCCAAGATTGCACAAGACTTGACCCCGAATTCTGAAGGCCTATGTCGAGTTAAGTATCCAGCTCGCGGTATGAACTGAGTATGAAGGCTATGACCCTTTGTAAAGTCAACACACGCAAGGTAAACGTGCATATATCAGACATCACGTGTCTGATATGCCCCTGACTTCTCAGACACGCACAGGAACGTGCGTATTCAGACACCCACGACTGGGTTGGGCCGTGCGGCCCATTATCTCCTTACCTATCGATTTGACCATACTTATGTGTCAGGTTTAGGAATTAATCATGAATGTCACAGAGTTGATGCGATAGGTAAGAGGGTCACGGGATGACCTTCTTACCAACTCCCAGGTGCCTTCTCCTATAAATATGGAGACCCTGGGACTTAATAAGGGTTGGATTCTCTATTGTAAAGAAGGTCCTGTAATGAAATATCCAGTATAGAGCAATAATACTGACTAGTGGAGTAGAAGGATTTTAACCTTTGAACAACTCAAAAAACGTGTCTTGTGTCACCTCTTTCCTTTTCTAAGATCTTGTATCTGTTTCGGTTCACATTTAGCACTAATCCCTTTCTCTTTATTTCTTAATTACCTATTGGCGAAGAACCGCGTCAACAATTTTAAATGTATATTTAGTTAAATATTTGTAATACTCCGTTAAAGTTAATAAAAAAGGTTAAAATCTAAGAAGAAAAAAAACGTAAAATACACACTTTTTATATAAAATAGATTTATATATTGGTGAAGTTGCATATGATTAATGTTATGGGTGACACATTCTCCAAGATTATAGTGTTATTTATTTTTACTTCTTTATTATAATAAATGATTTAGTTTTTTTTTTGGAAGGGATAAATAATTTAGTTTGTAATGTTATTTTAGTTCAATTTTATTATTATAAACAATTTATTTTTTAGTGGGCAAGTTGATATGTTTTAGTAACAACGTAACACATTTTATTATATACTAGGTTAAAGCAACGTGCAGTGTACGTTTACTTAATTTTATATATAAAATGTATTAATGTATTTTTATTATTTTTTATTAATTTTCATAAATTTTAAATAAATAAACAATATCATATATTATAAAAATATGACATAAACATATTAAAAAAAATTAAACTAAAATATTGTCTATAGTAAAAAAAAAATCATTAAACCAAAAATTCATTAGATACACATTTTTTATAAATAAATATATGGTGCATTCTAGTTTTAAAAGTAAATACTTTTTTCTAATTTTTTTAAACACCTATGAATTTAATTGTAATAAAATATTAATAAATTCTAAATTAAAACTATGAATTTAAAAAGTTTCTTTGATTAACCTAAAAGAAAGTTATGTATAAATACATATTATTTAATTAATGGCTAGACCAATTAAAATAAATAATTTCTCATTAAAAAAAACTAAACAACAAAATAAAAAAAATGATATTTATGTCTTATATTACTATTACACATATGTTTGGATAAACAAAAATACGACAAAATAAATAATTAATAAAAGAAGAAAATACTAAATTTAAGCACATAAATATTGGTTATAGTTTTTAAAACATAATTCATAAAGTAATTTAAATACTTTAATATAAAGCTTTAAAATATGTTATGAGAAATATTAAGGTTCACTTATTAGTTTTTATTTTAATTTAAATTTATTTACCTTAATTAGATGACTCTTGTTGACCCAGAATTTGGCCAACTGACACGGAGTCAAATTTGCTTGATGTGGACAAACACGTTGGAAAGAATGTGATGACGAAATAATAAAGAACACAAGAGTTTATAGTGGTTCGGCCCCAAAATCTGGTAATAACCTACGTCCAATCGAATTGTTATTGATATAGAATTCAAAGGAGTGATCAAAGAACTAGGGTTCAATGAGTTTCCCCAACCTCTGAAGAACAAGACAATATATCAAATGATCAGAAAGCGAAAAAGAAGAAGAAGATCCATTTCCCTTGAGCTATCTTTTTCTATTTATAGGCTCAAGGAGGATTTACATTAATTTGTTACAGATATTATTTCCTAAATAATCGGATACTCAAGAAATCATGGGAGATAATTTCGGATACTATCATAACTGCATAAGATCTTCTCTGTGTATAGCATGCGTACGACCAGGCTGGTCGTATGAAGAGATCGGACGTTGCGACAATAGATGTCTTCTTGGTCGATAGTCGAACACGAATCCTTCCAGATGTCAGCCACGTGTATTAAATGTTTGCCATGTCATTCATGCCTGTTTTTTGGATAACATTTGCCCCCCAAGTTTGTTTAGTGCGACCAGCAATAAAGAAACTTTAAGGAAACAACTGTTCATATTCCCACGATGTCTGTCAGGATCCCCGTGCGTTTTTGAAAGCCGTGACACAATTATGTCTAATCAAGCCTTTCCAGTTTTCAAAAAACAAATTGACGGCTTATACACTTCCCCACGTTTCGAGAATTAAAAGTAATGATTACTACTTTTTGGCCATACCTTGGTCCCCATAAATACCTTCTTTTTCTTCTTTAATTTTTTTTTTCTTACTGTCTTTGTCAAGAGCTTCAAGAACCTTGCCTTCAGAATACAGAGCTTCGAAACCAGTCAGTCGCCTAGCCAAAGATCTTTCCGACTCGAACTTTTTCATTCTCTTCCGAATCTCCATCTTTGCCCAGGTAATCACTTTGTCTTTTTTAAACTTTTCATTATGCCATGCACGCCGTTTCTATGCTCTGTGATTTCTGTGTTCTTGAGTAGGGTTTTATGAGGATCTTTTTGTATAAACCTTCCATTTCTTGGTAAGAGGGCGTCTTTATGCTTTGTATAGTTTAGGACTTAGTTTGATAGTTAGGATCATAGGCTTAGGGCGTAAGATCGACGTAAAAATTCAATCTTTAAGCTAGGTGAAAAAACTGAGTTTTTTCCCGCCCTTTAGGAGTCGAAACAGTTCTCTTTCAGAAAACAATTTTTTTTCCTCTTTGATCCGTTTTTCAAACCATTAGTGCCGAATCGTAGTGTAAGAGTAGGATGCTGCTGGTTTTTTAGACGCAAGCAACATTATCCCATTCTTCCACACTACTTCGCAAACTGTGTCTTATCTCCTCCATTGTCTGTTTGCAGTTCATATGCAAGACCCTTGGGGAGGAGAAAGACCTATTGAAGATGACCTCTTGGCCCAACTACTTGAAGGCGAAGAGAACCCGTCTACTTTGATACCTGAAATCCCTTTTTCTCGCCCTAGCTCGAACTGTCCTCCAGTCCCCAGTCAAAGAATGGCCCGAACAAAAACAAAGGCCCGAAAAAGGAAAAATCCTAACTCCCCAGGCCAGCCTTCTGCTGATGCCCCCTCGACCAGTGGTCGAGGTGAATTCGCTCCAGAGAACAATGTCCAAGGGCGTGCCCACCCTCGCCATGTTGACCAGCTAGCCGTTGCGTGGCACGTCGTCCCTCAAAGTACGGTGACACTGTGGATGATTGCCGATTATTTAAACAGATACAATCTGACGGGTGTGACCTTAGTTAAACCATCTATCGACCAGCGAGCCAACCTACCAGGCGGGGCTTACAGCGCTTGGTCGAGGTTCCACATTGAGGCAGGTGCCACCCTGCCTTTCCACTCGTTTTTTCAGGGGGTGGCTAATTACTTCGGAGTAGCCCCCTTTCAGATCACCCCGAACGGATATAGAATGCTGCCTGCACTTTATATCCTTTATAAGCTCAAAAAATGGCCAGTACCTTCCCCCCACGAGGTCAATTTTATTTTTGACCTTAAATCCAACCCCAACCAAGATGGTACGGGGTTTTTTCACTTCTGCCATCAGGAATCCGGACCCACTTTTTTGTCCGACACAACCCATATCTCTAATGTGGGGAAGTATCACCATGAATACTTCCTCACTCCTGACCTTGCTGCGGACAACCTGGCCTTCACCCGAGGAGGTAAAAAATTCTTACGTGAGTAGCTTCTACACTTAGTGTTTTTATGTCGCAGTGTCTTGACATTCCACTGTGTTCCAGGTCCATGGTTACGTCTAGTCCCTACTCCAGGGATGGAGTCAAGGGAAACACTCTTAGCCAGCATGCCAAATGCTGATAAGAGTGTAAAAAACTTAGTCAACGAGGCTAACCTTAGGCTGGTCGGCCTTTGAGGCTCCCAATTTGCGACGAATGAACCCTCAGCGGGCGGTGTCCAAGCCGACGCGGAACCTGAGCAGGAACCCGAGCAGCAACCCCAGGCACCTCCTCTATGGAGGAGGCCAACTGGGGTTATGATCAGGGAACCTGCCGTCCCCCATCGAGCGAAGAAAACCTCGATCCCCGAGGGCAAGGGGAAACAACAGGCTGTCGAGTCTACCGAACTTTCTGACGATTCGTCAGATGTAAACGGTACAATAATCTCGCTTTTAAATAACTTGACAATTCCTTCTCATCTATTTGATGGGGATGACAACTTTAGGAATGCCCCCTCTTTAAATTCAGATTTCTTCCAGGAACTGGGTAGTTCAGTAAATAATGCTATGACCAGTAGTTGTAGCTCGGGTACTTTACTCGTAATCCTTTTACTTTTATCCCTGTTCCCCCTATGACCATTTAATCTCACTGCTTGAGTTGTTTCCCTTTGTGCAGGTATGGACTCTGGGGATGTCTTCGATCATTACGAGGCTGTCGTTGCCTCTTCTGTCTCGAAGAAGGATAGCAAGAGGACTCGAGGGGAAAGCAGCAAGACCCCCTCGAAGAAGGCTCGAACAGATGATGCTCCAATCGCCGCACCTTCCAAGAAGAACACGACACCTCCGCCCCCCACCAAGCAGTCGACTCCCACAACTATTGATCCACATCCCTCCTCTAGGGCCGCTGACAAGGAGGCATTGGAAAACTTGCCCGAAGGCTCCCTGTCCAGCGTCGTGGTCGGGTCGGCTAGGGAGAGGATATATATGCTCTCGAAACACAGACGCAGCCAGGCTGCCATCACTGAAACTGCCTCAATGGAGGTCGACCAAATCATCAACAGAGGGTTGAATGAGATAGTCAGCGTAAGTCATCTCCTGTTACTTCATCATTTATGTCTGACTTCTTTTCCTTACTTTATCTCATCCTTTGTCTTTAGGGGCTGCTTTCTTTAACTGCTAGCTGGCGCCGTGCTGGGGCATTGGTTTCTCGAGGAAAGAACTTCGACTCCAGGCTTGCCCAGGCTACGCAAGCACTTAAGGCTGAGAACAACAAGCTGCTCGAGGAGAACAAGGAGCTGTCCAAGATGAATGAACAATTGTGTGACGACCAAGCTACTCTCACCAAGGAGCTTCAGGACGCCCAAGATGCATTGAAGAAAGCCAACAAGGAACGGGGGAAATGGAGGGAAAGTTCTGTACTTGTCACCCAAGAGTGTAAGCAGCTTGGACTTGATCTGACCGCCAGCAGGGATGAGATGAAGAAGCTCGAAGAGCGGGTGCAGGAGCTCGAGGGGCTAGTGAAGGAGCTCGAGGAGGAAGGGGTCAAGAATTTGAAGAAGTACAGGGAAGCCACGCACCTCTGCTTCTACGATTTCTGGAAGCACAACCGGGAGGCCAACTTCAACTGCCTATTAGAGCGGTTGAAGAAGACTCTGATGGCGCAGTGCGCCATCTGGTTGGAGGCAGAGGAGAAGGCTAAGGCTAAGGCTCCTGCTGTTGATGCTGAAGTTGGTCCCCTAGCCGATCAAAGCGCTCCTCCTGTCAGTAAAAGTTTTTCTTTTCTTTTGTTTTTATGGCCCACAGGTCTGCTTGTGAAGACACTTTATTTTTATTGCTGCAAGGGCAGCTTTTTACTTATAACTGAACAATTACATCCGAGCAATACTGCTCGCGGTGCAAAAGCTTTTTACTTTTAATTAAACAATTACATCAGAGCAATATTGCTCGCGGTGTAAAAGATTGCCTTATTGATATTATAATGTTTCTTTTTATTATAATATCTGTTCGCATGACCGAAATTAGCATAGTACTTTGGTTTGATTTAACAAAACATAAATTTTGAAAAATACTCTAAGTACCGTAGCATGCTTTCACTCATTTTGTTCATGTGTTTACATACCATACCCTTTGGTATGCTTTGCTATCGATGTACCTTATGTGCCCCCCAAGTGATCGAGGAGCTTTAGGTCCTTGGTCACTTGCCTTGACCACGACCTGTGCGAACATTGCTGTTCGGTAGGAAACGTAACACTTATTATACAACAAAACAACACACGTAATGAACAAATACTTGTAAAATTAAATTTACAATGGTTGTCAAGAATGACTGGCTGCGCACAGTCCCTTATAATCTCGTATTAAAAATGAACTAATCATGTCTTTACGAGTGATCTTAAAAAAGATCTTACACTTATAAGAGATTAGCCATTCAACGTGGCTAACCCTTTTTCGAAATTTGTAAAAAGTAAAAATTGATACAAGCCAGTCCTTTAAAAAGGACTGTTCATTGGTAGTACTTGCGCAGGTGTTCACCGTTCCAATAGCGTGGAACGAGATCTCCATTTAAGCGTGCAAGTTTGTAGGTGCCCGGACGAAGGACTTCTTCAATCTGGTAAGGTTCTTCCCAGTTTGGTCCGAGCACTCCAGCAGAGGGGTCGCAGGTATTCAAGAAAACTCGTCGTAGCACTAGGTCACCGACGTTGAATTTCCTTTCTTTCACCTTTGAGTTAAAATACTGTGCGACCTTTTGCTGGTACGCAGCGACTCGGAGTTGGGCTCTTTCTCGTATTTCTTCAATTGAGTCTAAGGACTCCATCAATAGTTGGCTATTCTGGCTTTGGTCGTATGTAATGCGTCGATGTGAGGGGGGATTTAATTCGACAGGTAACATAGCTTCATACCCGTATGCCAAGGAAAACGGGGTATGATCTATCGTTGTTCGATGAGAAGTTCTATACGACCAGAGGACTTCAGGCAGCTGTTCTGTCCATGCTCCTTTAGCGTTTTCAAGTCTTTTCTTCAGGGTGTCCTTAAGCGTTTTATTCACTGCTTCGACCTGCCCATTTTCTTGTGGATGCACGACTGAAGAAAAGCTTTTGATAATCCCGTGCCTTTTGCAGATGTCGGTGAATAAGTCACTGTCAAATTGGGTGCTGTTGTCTAAGACGATCTTTCGAGGCAAACCATATCGGAAAACAATGTTCTTGATGAAAAAGTCAAGAACTTTCTTGGTCGTTATGGTAGCGAGGGGCTCAGCTTCGGCCCATTTGGTGAAGTAGTCGACTGATACAACTGCTTACTTCACTTCGCCTTTTCCCGTTGGCAGGGATCCAATTAAGTCTATACCCCATACTGCAAAAGGCCAAGGACTCTGCATCTGCTTTAACTCATTTGGAGCTACGTGTGGGATTTTGGAAAATCTCTGACACTTATCGCACTTTCGCACAAACTCCATTGAATCTTCGTTCATAATCGGCCAGAAATAGCCCTGTCTTAGAATCTTTTTCGCCAAACTTTGCCCCCAGCGTGATCCCCGCAGAAGCCTTCATGTACTTCCTTCATTAGCTCCTTAGCTTTCTCTGGTGTAATACATTTGAGCAGTGGCATGGAATATCCCCTTCGGTATAGAATACCATTGACTAGTATATACCTAGCAGCTTGCCTTTGAAGAGTTCTGGCCTTGTTCCTATCTGCTGGTAGTACACCATTTGTAAGATACTCTAAGTAAGGTGCCATCCATGTGTCTTCCATCCGGATTTCCATGCTGGCTTCATTTGCTCGTATGCTCATCTCGCTTAATCTTTCTACTGGCACAATATTCAAAGTGTCAGCATCTTTCACGCTCGCGAGTTTGGCTAAGGCATCTGCGTTTGAATTCTGATCCCGAGGTATTTGCTGGAGGGTATACTTCTTGAACTGGGCCAATAGATCTTTTGTTTTGTTCAAGTAGGCTGCCATTTTTAGGCCTCGTGCTTGATATTCCCCTAGAATTTGATTCATTACCAGCTGTGAATCGCTGTAAATATCCAGCACCTTTATACTCATGTCTTTTGCCATTCTTAGTCCAGCAAGGAGTGCTTCGTATTCAGCTTCATTATTTGATGCTGTGAAGTCGAACCTAATGGCGCAGTGAAATCGATGCCCTTCTGGCGTTATCAAGATCACTCCTGCTCCCACGTGAGATTCTTTGGACGACCCATCTGTCAATAACTTCCACGAAGGAGCTTCATCTTGAGGCTTAGGCGCACTAGGCGTATCGCACTGCTCGTTGTCTGGGAGTTCGGTGAACTCTGCAATAAGATCGGCCAAGACTTGTCCCTTTACTGCTGCTCGCGGCGAATATGTAATATCGAACTGCCCAAGTTCGACTGCCCATTTTAATAAACGCCCAGCCGCTTCTGGTTTTTGGAGGACTTGCCGAAGAGGCTGGTCAGTTAAGACTGTAATGGGATGGGCTTGGAAGTAAGGACGTAACTTCCTAGAGGCCAAGATTAAACAATACGCTAACCTCTCGATGGGAGGATACCTCAGTTCTGCTCCGATTAGCCTCTTGCTTACATAGTAAACCGCTTTTTGTACGCCTTCTTCCTCTCATACTAGTACCGCACTAGCAGTAACTTCAGTGATTGCTAGGTAAATGAAGTTTCTCCTTCGATAGGCTTTGATAAAATAGGTGGCTATGCCATATGGGCTTTTAAGGCCTAAAGAGCTTGCTCGCAGTTTCCTGTCCATTCAAACTTCTTATTGCCCCTAAGTAGATTGAAGAAAGGGACGCATTTATCCGTTGACTTGGAAATGAATCTACTTAGGGCAGCAATTCTCCCAGTTAAACTTTGTACATCCTTGATTTTCTCTGGCGATTTCATGTCGATCAGGGCTTTTATCTTGTCGGGGTTGGCCTCGATTCCTCTTGAATTGACAATGACCCCCAAAAAATTCCCTGATCCAACTCCGAAGGAACATTTGAGAGGATTCAGTTTCATCTGGTATTTGTTCAATATGTCGAAACACTCTCGTAAATCCTTCACACGTCCTTATGCTTTTTTTGACTTTACCAGCATGTCGTCCATGTACACCTCCATGTTTACGCCAATCAATTCTTTAAACATGTGGTTAACCAATTGCTGGTAAGTCGCACCTGCATTTTTCAGTCCGAAGGGCATTACTTTATAACAGTATGATCCCGTATCGGTCCGAAAGCTGGTGTGGTCCTCGTCAGGGGGATGCATGCTGATCTGATTGTAGCCTGAGTATGCATCCATGAAGGAGAGGATCTCGTGTCCTGCAGTAGCATCGACCAACTGGTCGATCCTTGGGAGTGGGAAGCAATCCTTCAGGCAAGCTTTATTGAGGTCTGTAAAATCCACATAGGTTCGCCATTTGCCGTTAGGCTTTGGAACCAGTACTGGATTAGAGACCCACGATGGATAAAACGCCACCCTGATGAACCCATTCTCCTTTAATCTTTCAACTTCTTCTTTTAAGGCTCTCGACCGATCCTTATCGAGTAGCCTTCTCTTCTGTTGCACGGGTGGAAAACTTTTGTCTATGTTCAGGACATGGCTGGGATAGATCTTGCAGCCATCAGCCATGTCTTTGTGCGACCAGGCAAAGACTTCCTGGTTTTTCCGCAAAACTCCACCAATGCATGCTTCGTGGTTGGTTCTAAATTTTTCCCGACCTTCACGACTTTGGTCGGGTCTTTCTCGTCAAGTTGGACCTCTTCTAGGTCCTCGACGGGTCCAACATTTTCTTCAAAATCCCCAAAGCAAGGATCTAAATCTCTACTTTGGGCAACACCCTATTTGGTGACTTCATCACAGGATTGGGCTTGTATATCAATTGCCATCTGCAACCTATCAGGGGGAGTGCTTTTTGACATTCCCTTCTTCGCCTTCGTGACTGAGGTGTTGTAGCACTCCCTGGCCTCCCTCTGGTTTCCCAAAACGCATCCTACCCCTGCGTCTGTTGGGAATTTCATGGCTAAGTGCCATATAGAGGTGACGGTCTGTAGATCAACCAGTACAGGCCTCCCAATGACAGCATTGTACGCCGAAGGACAATCGACTACTATGAAAGTAGCGAGTAATGTCCTGGTAGCAGGCGTTGTACCTGCTTTCACTGGCAGTCTGATTGACCTTGCTGGGGCGAGTCCCTCACCAGAGAAGCCGTATATTGTTTGGTTGTAGGGCTCTAGGTCCTTAACGAACAACTTCATGCGTTCCAGCGAAAACTTATACAGGATGTTCACCGAACTTCCTGTATCAACTAGCACTCTCTTCACCATCATATTTTCCATTTGGATATCCACGACTAGCGGATTGGAATGTGGGAACCAGACATGTTGGGCATCGCTATCAGAGAAGGTTATTTTGCCCTCTTCTGACCAAGCCTTTTTCAGCACACGGTCATCCACAGTCATCATCTCGATGTCCTGGTCGTGGCGCAGAGTCCGAGCATATCGTTCCCTGGCCTTTTCGCTATTTCTCGCGAGGTACGGGCCTCCGTAGATGGTTAACAATGTGCCAGTCACGGGATCAGGCTGCAAAGATGGCGAGCGTTGGCGTGTGGGCGTTTTCTCGTTGCCACCTGGAGCTTCTCGTTGGGAATTTCCCGAGGCCCGTATATATCTTCTCAAGTGTCCTTGTCTAATAAGGAACTCGATCTCATCCTTTAGCTGGTTGCATTCATTGGTATCATGTCCGTAGTCGTTGTGATAACGACAGAACTTGGTAGTGTCTCTTCTCGAAATATCCTTTCGAATGGGAGCAGGTTTCTTATAAGGCACACTGGAACTCATGGCCTGATAAACCTCTCCCCGAGACTCAATAAGGGCAGTATAGTTAGTGAACCGAGGTTCATAATGATTACCCTTGTATCGTTTATTGTCAGAGGTGGAAGGCTCATTGTGTGGCCGTTTCCCCCCATTCTTACCATTGCCGTTGCCGTTCCTGTTGCCTTTGCCGTTACCGTTGGGCTTGGACCCATTGGCAGCTTTGGCGGGCTCGGCAGTCCCCTTATCCTTTCCTGAGGGATTTCCTTCATTGGCAATGGAATCTTCGAGCTTGATGTATCGATCAGTTCGATCCAAGAATTCCTGGGTAGTTCTAACCCCATGTTTTCTGAGGTTGTCCCAGAGAGACGTGCGGTGCTTAACCCCTGCGGTTATGGCCATCATCTTGCCTTCGTCTCCCACTATTTTTCCTCCAGTAGCTGCTCGCATAAAGCGCTGGACGTAGTCCTTCAGTGGTTCTCTGTCTTGCTGGTGTATTTCGACCAGCTGATTTGCCTCAGTCGGGTGCACATGACCCGCGTAGAACTATCTGTAAAAATCCTTCACGAACATTTCCTAGGAAACTATACTTGCAGGAGGGAATTTGAGAAACCACTCCTGTGCGGCATCAGAAAGTGTTGCAGGGAAGATCCTGCGCCGAGCATCTTCGGACACTTTCTGAATGTCCATTTGTATCTCGAACTTGTTGACGTGAGATACCGGGTCACCATACCCATCAAAGTTCGGAAGCGTAGGCATCTTAAACTTGCTAGGAGTTTCTGCCATAGCTATCCTTTGGACGAAAGGAATGCTTTTTCTCCTATCGTGGATAATATAAGATGTTCTTCCCCCGACCAGCTACTGCACTGCCTGGTTGAGGGCATCTATTTGGGCCTGCACGGCGCTAGGAATCGCCGTGGCCTCTGGCGCTGGGGGGACATACTCGTCGTGCCGCTCGCGGCGATCATTGAGTACATCTCTCAAATCCTCGTCTCTCCTCCAATGCTTGCTAGCTTCGAGCCAGTTGAAGACGTTATTTTTCCTGGGATGCCCCCAACGTCCCGTCTGTCGGGTTGGTCATCCCTAGGTGGCAGGCTTCGGCCTCCACCTCTTTCTTCATTCCTCCGACCGACATTTCCTCTGCCTGAGTCGGCCTCGTTATAACCATGGCCATCTCTGAATCTTGATTGGCTATGGTGGGATCGACTGTTCCCTCGGTTGCCTTCCCGGACTGGAACGTTTTGAGCGTTAGAGGGTGGCCTGCGTTGGTCGGTAGGTCACCGAGCATTATCATGCCGTGGGGGGCCTCGGACCACAGAGCCTAACTCTGAGTTCCTTCTGTTACCAGGCGGACGTTGTCCTCTGCTCAGAGGGTTTGGTTCGTCGCCCTTGTGGTGTCTAGGACTGCGAGGCGGCTGCCCGGCCCTATTCTGCCTCTGCCGCGGGGGATTGCTGCGACCAGCTTGGGATAGAGGCTGTGCCTCAGGGTCCATCAGCGGGACATCGTCCTAAGGTGTCGGTGGATGCTCGGGCCTTTGTGGGCTCGAGGGTTAGATAGGCGGGCTAGGATTGGGACCTCTGTGGGGTGGCCCATTTGCAGGTTGATCAGGCTGTGAGGCAGGTGCAGCCTGATTCCTAGCCAGTTGTAGGGATGCCTTAAGGGCTGCCATGGCCTCCCTCTGGCGACGGTCCATCTCCGCCTGTCTTTCACTCAGCTCCAGGCGCTGCAGTTCAATTTCCTGTTGCTGCCGCGCCATGATTTCGGCAGTACTTTCATGGTTGGCCCTCAGATTGGCCAGTTCATCCTGCAATACCCCTAGGGTACTCTTCAGCGTCTCAGAGTCCATTTCTTCCTCATCAAATTCCAAATGTGGCTCATCCTCAGCCACGTTTGGAGGAGGAGGAGGCGGGTGAGATGGTGCAGTGCCGGCCGCCTGTCCAGTTTTCTTGGTAGTTTTCGCCATTGATCTTTCAACGATAATGTATCAAGCCCTCAATGAAAGCACTAGAATGTTGACCCAGAATTTGGCCAACTGACACGGAGTCAAATTTGCTTGATGTGGACAAACACGTTGGAAATAATGTGATGACAGAATAATAAAGAACACAAGAGTTTATAGTGGTTCGGCCCCAAAATCTGGTAATAACCTACGTCCACTCGAATTTTTATTGATATAGAATTCAAAGGAGTGATCAAAGAACTAGGGTTCAATGAGTTTCACCAACCTCTGAAGAACAAGACAATATATCAAATGATCAGAAAGAGAAAAAGAAGAAGAAGATCCCTTTCCCTTGAGCTATCTTTTTCTATTTATAGACTCAAGGAGGATTTACATTAATTTGTTACAGATATTATTTCCTAAATAATTGGTTACTCAGGAAATCATGGGAGATAATTTCGGATACTATCATAACTGCATAAGATCTTCTCCGCGTATAGCATGCGTACGACCAGGCTGGTTGTATGAAGAGATCGGACGTTGCGACAATAGATGTCTTCCTGGTCGATAGTCAAACACGAATCCTTCCAGATGTCAGCCACGTGTATTAAATGTTTGCCATGTCATTCATGCCTGTTTTTTGGATAACAACTCTATTACTTTTTATTTATTTACTTTATTTAGATGACTTTAAAACTAACAGTGTTAAAAATTAATGAAAAAAAAGTTAAATCTAACGGAAAAAAATAATTTCCATTAAACTTACATTTATAATATATAAAGATAAGGAATATAATTTCTTATTTACTTAAAATAAGACTTATTTTCGGTGTTTCTAATTTCATTTGTGCTTCATATAGTTCATACCAAAACTAATCTACTAGACCTTAGATATTATGTTATTGATGTTATTGTGTTACAATTAAGGTTATTCTCTATATTGGTTATTTGACTTTGTGTTTTGTTATTGTTATCCCCGTTTTGTCCAAGAACACGTGGCACGAAATATTGGGTATGGGGGCTCTTTCATAAAGATCAAAGGCCCAGCCCAAGCCCAATGGACAGGGAGGATGAGGGGCTTAGTGGCCCAAACTTCAGCGAGCCCAAGACTGTTCAATGGGCGCCACCATAACGAGGGAATCAGGATGAAGGTCCACGTCTAACTCCTCTTTCTGGTCCCGATTCAATGGCATCATCTAGGATGCGAGTAAGGGTGAGGCTCAACCGTCTGAATGGACTGAGACATCAGTAAATAAACTCGAAATCTGGAAAATGAACTGGGGTCCTAGTAAACGAGCCGGGACATTAGTAAATGAACCCAGACCTGGTATCCAGGTTGGTAGGATTAAACTTCCCTGACTCTAACACATTCCCGAGAAACACGGAGTTTGGTCTCCCCAACTATCCTACAGAAGAGGTTACATATGGAATGTACACTAATATTGGGGAACAATACTGCCACTACTCTGACTGATCCTGTCCCCAGGATCTCCTTAGAAGCCCACGCGGACCAGTCTGAAACTATGTATTGTTGTCAGTTGTAAAGCGTGATTATGCCCAAGTAGGATCAATGGGCCCTGATTAGTGTGTACTAAGCCTCCAATAGTGAGTGAACCATGATTATATCCCTATTGGGCTCGGATTGGTCCGGCCCAAACCCAGTGCACCCAACTGCCTATAAATAGGACTAGTTGTGCATTGTAGAGGGGATCACAAAATTTTCTCTTGTAAAAAATTACTCTGCTCAAACTTGCAGAAAACCCCATTGTTAAAGCTTTCTAAGCTATAATACAATAGACTCGTGGACTAAGGCTCTTTAACGCCCCAACCACGTAAAAAACCCTTGTATGATTATCTTTAAATCTTTTCTTTTTGCTCTCTTGTCTTTCATAATTCTAGTTTCCGAAAAGCTCGGTAAACATTTTGGTGCTTTCATTGAGAGCCGAAGAAAGCTTGAAATGATCTTGAACGCCTGCAACAATGGTGAACACTAGACACACCATATTTGATCCTTCCCAATAGCAATAGCAAGGCAATGGAGAGCCATTGCCCAATCAACCATTCCCTCAAGACCAACCCGAGGACATATCCTACCAAATACTTCAACCCAACGATTCCTTGAATTTTGAGGACGGGGCAGACTACGAGGAGGGTTACTATGAGGAAGACGAAGAAAATGAAGGGGGATACAAGGATCATGAGGCTGAGGATCCTGTGATCCCTGAAGAAGAGATGAGTCCCGAACAGGAGGTCCCAGAGGTGGTTCGACTGAAACAACAAGTCCTGGATCAGGAAGCCAAGATAGCTGAACAGAAGGAGGCCACCCCCCAGATACAAGAATCCCTCCTGACCCTTCAGGCCTTCATTGCTGCCCATTGGCAGCCAATCCTCCACCTGTTCCGCCTCTAGGAACATGATCGCTGGCCCCACCAGTTAAGATCGGCGCACCTAAAAACACAAGTCTGATTCCTCCTCCGGGACCACATCCCGAAGATGGCCCATCAAACCTGGCTCAAGACAAAGGGAAAACCAAGGTGGCTGACCTTGTGGGAAAAGAAAACCCCCAGAGGAAAACTCATCCCGTCCCAAAAATTGGGGCCAACCTAGGGCAACTCCCTATGAAAGAACGGATGCGTCCCGTCCCAGGACAGGATCATCCAATCGGTCCACAAGGGAAGCGCCCGCAGGGTGCCAAGCCCGGACTATCCCTAGACAGATCGGACAGGAACAATGGTTTCATCCTAGTGCCTCCGTGAACAAGGATCACATAGGATACCAGCGTATAGACAATCTAGAAATTGTCAGTTCGGGAGACGATACTTCCTGGATAGATTTGCGCAACGACCTCAATGCCTGAAAGGAACAGGCCATAATGGCCCCGAGGGGGGATCTAAGGAATAACCTTAACGACAAGAGGAATGAAAGAGTCCCCTTGGACGACATAATGGCCAAATAGTTCATGGAACAGTTGGCTGCATTAAAAAAGGTCACTGACCGCCTGGTCGAGAAGCAAGAATGAGGAGGTTTTGATTTCGAAGAGGAGGAAAAAGAACCATGCACCAAACACTTCCTGGACGTGGTGCTACCAAAAGGGTTCAAAATGCCGAACCTACCTACCTACACTGGGAACAAAAATCCCATATACCATTTATCCCGCTACAATCACCTCATGACTGTAGCTCACGTTTGTGACAACGGCAAGTGCCTGTGCTTCTCAATTACTCTGGACGGGCCTGTGGAGGAGTGGTGGAAAAGACTCAAGCAAGGATCAATCTAGTTTTGGTCTGGATTGCAGTTGGCATTCCGCAAACAGTTTGTGGCCGCCATGAGAATGGATATGCAAATCGGTGCCCTCGCCAATATCAAGCAACTCCGCACAGAGACCTTTAGGGCCTATATTCATCACTTCACAGAGGAGGCCTCAAAAACCAAGGTGGACAATGGACAGTGCTTGGTGGCTCTCCAGTACGGGATCTGAGTCGGGTCCCCTCTTTGGGATGATATGCAGCGCAAAAAGGCAGCCACCCTCGAAGAATTCATTAGGAGGGCATAAGGCTTTATTAACTAGAAGGTGGCCAAGCTTTCGGGTGGCAGCTGACCTCCCAGTCGAGTGGCCAGATATTTCTCGGATATGGGATGCAATATCCCACAAACCATTATCTGACACCCCCGACGGTGCTAGGTTCAAATGACACCCAGGGAATGACCTTCATGACCCCTACAGTCTATGGTCCCACTTCATCAGGGTATGCACCAGCACAATCCGCCCTATTCTCCAGGTACAGTATGGCACCGATCGAATATAGCACCGCCCCCAGTGGAGCCCAACCATCTGAGGTTAGGGGGACAAAAGCAAGCGTAAACCCTTCTCAGGGGAAGAGATCGGGCAAAGGACAAAATTGATCTGAGCCCTCCATAAAGGGAAAGAGGGGTTACAAGCCCCAATATACAGAATATACTAACCTAGTGGACACCAGGGAGAACATATACCTGGCAACGAAGAGTACGGTCCATTACCGGAAACCCACCCCCATGTTCAAAGGGGGAAAGAACTCAAGGGACACCAAAAAAATGTGTGCCTATCACAAAAACGTGGGTCATACGACCGAGGAATGTCGTTAGCTGAAGGACAAAATTGAAAATCTGATTAAGTTGGGGCATCTCCATCAATGGGTTAGAATGCCAGTAGGAGTTCCGGGACTGTTAGCAGCTCCTGGGCAACCTGCGGCCTTGGGTGAACCTGAATCGTACCGACCTCCCTAGGGAGGGTACATTGTAAGCCCATGAGCACAGGCCCCTCATGGGGCCCCAATTGTGCAGGCACTCGGACCCAGAATGCCATATCCCTCCGGGACTGTGCCTCCATAGATAGATGGCCAAGTGGCCACCATATCGGGAGGGCCGGATCTGGGAGGACCATTCCGGAATGATCAGAAATGCTACCTCAGTGAACTCGACCATGACCACGAGGTATGCACCTTGGTTTAGAGCACCCTAAGTTGATGAACTTTCCCATCACGTTCACGGAAGAGGACGCCTGGAACGTCCACTTCTCGCATCACGATCCTTTGGTCATCGATGCCCAAATCGCCAACAAAATGGTGTCCAAGGTGTTTCTAGATGATGGAAGATCCGTCAATGTTCTGTTCAAGCCAACCTTCACTGCCATTGGCTTGACCGAGGAAGATCTGACCGCATTCCCAACGCAGATCTACGGTTTCAATGGGGACTCACTACTCCCGATGGGGAAGATCCAATTGTCCCTAACATTAGAGAATGAAATTCAGGGCTCGTTCAAATTTTGTACGTTCGTAGTAGTGGATTGCCCCACCGCTTACAATGTTATTTTCGGTCGTCCTGCGCTGGTCGATTTCGGTGCCATCACCTCCATCTGCCACCTCTGTATGAAATTCCCTTGTGAAAATGGAGGGGTGGGAATTGTCCGGGGAGACCAGAAGAGCGCCTGAAAGTGTTATCACGTCTCTGCCCGACCAATTTACATGGTCTGCGAAAAGCCTCTTGTGGCAGAGATTGCTGATCCAATCCCGCCCCGTCCCCGGTGCGGAGGATAGCCCGAGATGAAGATGAATTGGATCCGTGACTAGGAGTGGACAGGGCACTAGAACCCATGGAAGAGATAAAAGAGGTGTACATCAGTGACAACGACCCGAACAAAGTAATTCAAGTCGGGAAGAGCTTGAACTCAGAAGTCAGGGCTGCCATTATTGCCCGAGTTAAAGAAAACCAGGACGTTCTGGCCTGGTCTCATGAGGATATGATCAGGATTGACCGCAACATCATATGTCATGCCCTGAACACTGACGAGAATGCAACTCCAGTTTGGCAGAAGTAGAGACCTTTGGGAGCAGAAAGGGCCGAAGCCCTCAAACTAGAAGTTGAAAAGCTATCCTTAATCAACTTCATCCGGGAGGCTTTATATCTCGTTTGGCTGGCCAATCCAGTATTGGTGCCAAAGATGAATGGGATGTGGAGAACTTGCATCGAATTCACTGACCTTAACAAGGCCTGCCCCAAAGAATGTTTCCCTCAGCCCCGGATCGATCAGATGGTAGATGCGACATTCGGGTATGAGATGTTGAGTTTCATGGATGTATACTCTGGATATAACCAAATCTCAATGCACATAGTAGACCAGGAACACACCAGCTTCCAGCCAGACAAGGGTGTGTACTGCTACATTGTCATGCCCTTCGGGCTCAAGAACGCCAGAGCCACTTATCAGAGGCTAGTCAATAGAATGTGCCTAGTTGGGAAGGAACATGGAAGTCTACATAGACGACATGCTGGTCAAGTCCAAGACCTCCGAGGGACACGCTGATGATCTGGTAGAGGCATTTGCCATCATTCGAAAGTATGGGATGAAGCTGAACCCCAAGAAGTGCACCTTTGGTGTGGCATCCGAGAAGTTCCCGGGCTTTATAGTAAGCTCACAAGGAATAGAAGCCAATCCAGACAAGATCAAAGCTTGATCAAAATGTCCTCGCCCCGGAAGCACAAAGACATTCACAGCCTGATAGGAAGAATAGTGGCCCTAAGTCGCTTTGTCTCGAGGTCCACAGACAAGTGCATCCAGTTCTTCAATATCCTTCGCGGAAGCCAAAGGTTCGAATGGACGACCAAATGTGAAGAGGCCTTCCAGAAATTCAAGGAACATTTGGCCCAAGCACCAATTTTGGTAAAGCCAGTAGATGGGGAGCCGTTATACTTTTATTTGGCCGTGTCCGAACACGCCATCAGCGCCACACTAGTGTGGGAAGAGGGAAAGGTCCAGCTCTCGGTCTATTACGTGAGCAAAAGGTTGTTGGGCATAGAGTCCAGATACCCACTAATCGAGAAATTAACATTTTGCTTACTGATCGCGTCGCGGAAGTTGAGACCTTACTTTCAGGCTCACGCCATAAAGGTACTGATGAACCATCCTCTACGACAAGTATTACAGAAGCCCGAGTATTCGGGAAGACTCCTGAAGTGGGCAATGGAGCTTAGTCAGTTCGACATTGCATACGTTCCCAAGATTTCAATCAAGGGGTAGGCCCTGGCCGAGTTCATCATGGAGTGTATCAGGATCACTGAAGATGAAGAACCTGTCGACCCCGTCGCGCCTCTGTGGAAGGTCATTGTGGACGGAACCTAAAATGAAAATGGGGCTAGGGTTGGGATCATCTTAATATCCCCCCAAGGACATCAGTTGCAAAGCACCCTACGCTTCCAGTTCAAAGCATCGAACAACGAGGTCGAACATGAGGCCATGCTAGCCGGATTACGTCTGGCTCGGAAGGTAGGGGCAGCAAGTATAGAAGTCCACAACAACTCCCAATTGGTGGTCAAGCAGATCTCGGGGGAATACCAAATAAAGGGGGAAAGGATGGCCGCTTATGTAATGCGAGCCTAGGAGCTACTCCAGTCCTTCAAAAAATGTTCCATCTGCCAAATCCCTAGGGAACGAAATGTGTTTGCAAACACATTGGCAAAGCTGGCCAAGGATGTTGAAGCATAGCTCTCGGGGCTTGTCCCGATCAATCACCTTCCCGCACCTAGTATACAGGCCACTACGATCAACGCCATATATTACTCCACATCCTGGATGGGCCCTATCATCCACTACCTAACCACAGGGGGTTGCCCGAAGACAGGATGGCCGCCAGGAAACTTCAGTACCAGGCTCCCAGATACGTCATGATGGATGACAAACTATATCGTAGGGGGTTGTCCATGCCATATCTCTGATGCGTGTGTGGGATAGAGATGAGTGCAATCATGCATGAAGTACACGAAGGTTTCTGCGGAGATCACATAGCCGGACTCATCCTGTCCAAGAAAATCCTAAGACAAGGATACTTCTGGCCAACGATGAAGAAGGATTGTGTCGATTACATCCGCAAGTGCGACCAGTGCCAAAAGTACACAAAGATCCCACGAGCCCCCCAATGGAGATAACCCTAATGACCAGTCCCTAGCCTTTTGCAGTATGGGGAATCAACTTGGTAGGATCGCTCCAGACTGGGAAAGGTGGTGTAAAATACGCCATCGTGGCCGTCGACTATTACACCAAGTGGGTTGAGGCGGAACCGATGAACACTATCACCTCTAAGAAGGCCTTAGACTTCGTCATCAATAACATTGTGTGCCGATATGGCCTCCCTCACAAAATCGTGTCCGACAACGAGAAGCAATTTGACTGCATCCACTTCACTGACTTCTGTGAAATACATGGCATCGTTAAAAGATTGTCCACGGTCGCCAGGCCTCAAGCCTGAAGCTATTGAGAAGATTCGAGCTAGAATGAAGCTATTGAGAAGATCCGAGCTAGAATGCTTACTTCACAGAGCAGATAGAAAAGCTACGCTGACCCTAGGCGTAGGGACGTGGAGTTCCAGGTTGGGGACCACTTGTTTCTGCGAGTTTGACCACTGCGAGGGGTGAGAAGGTTTGGGAAGAAGGGCAAGCTGAGTCCTAGATTCACTCGGCCTTTTGAG